>NW_026706210.1:0-252882 GCF_029867415.1 Vicia villosa | reverse complement strand
CAAAGAATTATGAGTGTAATGAGACTTGTGTAGCCAAAGCACAAAAGAAATCATCAAGACTTTTGGAATTTGGATTAATCTAAACAGAAGGGTATTCAAGTGTTACTAGCTCTTCTTAATCATCTCTTTGAAACCATATTTAAGTAGTATGTTCTTAAACAAATGGTAAAATAAAGGATGATCTGAAAAGGATGGGAATTTTTATATGGTATATTTCAGATGGGTGGTTGCTCTTAGTGGCACGTAATGACTAATTAAGTTCTACTGAGATTGAGTAATTGATATAAACAACCACTCCAAGGCTCAAGATAGAAAACCATTGTAATGATTGGATTTAGCAAGTATTTTTCCGATTTTATCTTTGGTTTGAAAATTGAGATGGCACACTAGCGTCAATTTTTATATGTAATAAAAAGTAATACCCGTCGCCTGAGAGATTCGAACTCTCGCGGGGAAACCCCATGTACTTAGCAGGCACACGCCTTAACCACTCGGCCAAAGCGACTGCTTGTATTGTTGTGAAAGTCATTTTCTTAAAATTTCTACTCAAAATGATTAAGTCGAACAAATATTATAATTTTATAAAACTTGAGTAAGTTTCGCATTCATAAAAGATGTCAATTTAAGAAATTGGTTTTTTTTCCATAATATCATATTAATAGTTCACATCTTGAAATATATTAAAACGTTGCATATTCATAACTTCTTCACGAGAATGTCGTCGAAACCACCTGACTGTAAAAATGTGGTACCACTAAAATTCAATTTTGATATTTTTATAAAAGTCTACAATATCCAAAAAAAAGTTGTTCGAAACCAAAGAAAACACCAAACACACAAACTTTTATGTTTATTTGGATATCGGACTACTATATGCTAAATTGTTGAAGATTCATATCTTGATGCATTGCATAGTAACACGGATAACAACACTTGTTTTTTGAAAAATGAGAGAAACAATGTTGAATTTGAGCCTTCTCTCTTAAGATCTTACTCAAGGACAAGAGGATTGTTTAGTATGTCTATTCAGTTTTAGTTTACTATAGATTGAAGAAAGACTGAACATGATGGTTTGTTCCTTCAAAATGTAATTTCACATGTCAAAGTGGTGGCAAAAACTTCCTTTCTATAACTTAGATAACCTTTTTTCAAAAACAATACCTTCAAAATTGGTTATATTTTTCCTTAACATGAATTTTAGTGCCTTCCATTTTTTAAATACCCCTCCCTGCACATTTTATTTGAATAGAAATGTATTAGAATATTTGAAAACAATTTCTACTCTAATTAAGATGTGTTTCTCAACATGTATTTTGTTTTACAAGCTGAAAAATTTCATCCAATTGGGGCACTCTTGCAAACTTTCATTCCAAAATCATTAAAATAAGAATTGCCCGACCTTTATTTCTTTGTTGTTATACACTTAAATTTTTAGTTTAAGATATCTCGTGGCTCATCAGATAAAAACAAAAAGATGGTTTAAATCCAAATAACTTCATCATGAATACGGTGTTGAGTGTCTTTTAAAACTCATAAGCTTTGTGACTTGGTTAGAAAATTCACACGTCCATAATTAGATTCATGAAAGTAAAATCATTTCATGAACAATTAGCAAACAATGCATAACATTAGTAGTATATGTAATATCTCTAGATATAGAGTGATCACTCAAATGCTTGCTTCACTTCCAATAGTAAAGTTAAATCTATGGAGTTTGAGGATACCATTTTAGAGAATTTTGTTGCATTTGTTCTTATTTCAATTTGCAAGCACACAAACATGGACTCACATGATCAAAGAAACTTTGTCATTGGCACAACTACAGGAACTCAATCAAAGAGTGACATTAAGTGTTATGTGGGAGTGTGTTTTGGAGTGATACAAGACAAAGTTATTTTAAAACTTAATAGATTTGCTCTAGCCGTACCTAAACCTGATGTACTAAAAAAAATCAGATTTCAAAGAAGATTCTAGATAGTAGATTTAAATTGATAGTTCTCAAAGAATTATGAGTGTAATGAGACTTGTGTAGCCAAAGCACAAAAGAAATCATCAAGACTTTTGGAATTTGGATTAATCTAAACAGAAGGGTATTCAAGTGTTACTAGCTCTTCTTAATCATCTCTTTGAAACCATATTTAAGTAGTATGTTCTTAAACAAATGGTAAAATAAAGGATGATCTGAAAAGGATGGGAATTTTTATATGGTATATTTCAGATGGGTGGTTGCTCTTAGTGGCACGTAATGACTAATTAAGTTCTACTGAGATTGAGTAATTGATATAAACAACCACTCCAAGGCTCAAGATAGAAAACCATTGTAATGATTGGATTTAGCAAGTATTTTTCCGATTTTATCTTTGGTTTGAAAATTGAGATGGCACACTAGCGTCAATTTTTATATGTAATAAAAAGTAATACCCGTCGCCTGAGAGATTCGAACTCTCGCGGGGAAACCCCATGTACTTAGCAGGCACACGCCTTAACCACTCGGCCAAAGCGACTGCTTGTATTGTTGTGAAAGTCATTTTCTTAAAATTTCTACTCAAAATGATTAAGTCGAACAAATATTATAATTTTATAAAACTTGAGTAAGTTTCGCATTCATAAAAGATGTCAATTTAAGAAATTGGTTTTTTTTCCATAATATCATATTAATAGTTCACATCTTGAAATATATTAAAACGTTGCATATTCATAACTTCTTCACGAGAATGTCGTCGAAACCACCTGACTGTAAAAATGTGGTACCACTAAAATTCAATTTTGATATTTTTATAAAAGTCTACAATATCCAAAAAAAAGTTGTTCGAAACCAAAGAAAACACCAAACACACAAACTTTTATGTTTATTTGGATATCGGACTACTATATGCTAAATTGTTGAAGATTCATATCTTGATGCATTGCATAGTAACACGGATAACAACACTTGTTTTTTGAAAAATGAGAGAAACAATGTTGAATTTGAGCCTTCTCTCTTAAGATCTTACTCAAGGACAAGAGGATTGTTTAGTATGTCTATTCAGTTTTAGTTTACTATAGATTGAAGAAAGACTGAACATGATGGTTTGTTCCTTCAAAATGTAATTTCACATGTCAAAGTGGTGGCAAAAACTTCCTTTCTATAACTTAGATAACCTTTTTTCAAAAACAATACCTTCAAAATTGGTTATATTTTTCCTTAACATGAATTTTAGTGCCTTCCATTTTTTAAATACCCCTCCCTGCACATTTTATTTGAATAGAAATGTATTAGAATATTTGAAAACAATTTCTACTCTAATTAAGATGTGTTTCTCAACATGTATTTTGTTTTACAAGCTGAAAAATTTCATCCAATTGGGGCACTCTTGCAAACTTTCATTCCAAAATCATTAAAATAAGAATTGCCCGACCTTTATTTCTTTGTTGTTATACACTTAAATTTTTAGTTTAAGATATCTCGTGGCTCATCAGATAAAAACAAAAAGATGGTTTAAATCCAAATAACTTCATCATGAATACGGTGTTGAGTGTCTTTTAAAACTCATAAGCTTTGTGACTTGGTTAGAAAATTCACACGTCCATAATTAGATTCATGAAAGTAAAATCATTTCATGAACAATTAGCAAACAATGCATAACATTAGTAGTATATGTAATATCTCTAGATATAGAGTGATCACTCAAATGCTTGCTTCACTTCCAATAGTAAAGTTAAATCTATGGAGTTTGAGGATACCATTTTAGAGAATTTTGTTGCATTTGTTCTTATTTCAATTTGCAAGCACACAAACATGGACTCACATGATCAAAGAAACTTTGTCATTGGCACAACTACAGGAACTCAATCAAAGAGTGACATTAAGTGTTATGTGGGAGTGTGTTTTGGAGTGATACAAGACAAAGTTATTTTAAAACTTAATAGATTTGCTCTAGCCGTACCTAAACCTGATGTACTAAAAAAAATCAGATTTCAAAGAAGATTCTAGATAGTAGATTTAAATTGATAGTTCTCAAAGAATTATGAGTGTAATGAGACTTGTGTAGCCAAAGCACAAAAGAAATCATCAAGACTTTTGGAATTTGGATTAATCTAAACAGAAGGGTATTCAAGTGTTACTAGCTCTTCTTAATCATCTCTTTGAAACCATATTTAAGTAGTATGTTCTTAAACAAATGGTAAAATAAAGGATGATCTGAAAAGGATGGGAATTTTTATATGGTATATTTCAGATGGGTGGTTGCTCTTAGTGGCACGTAATGACTAATTAAGTTCTACTGAGATTGAGTAATTGATATAAACAACCACTCCAAGGCTCAAGATAGAAAACCATTGTAATGATTGGATTTAGCAAGTATTTTTCCGATTTTATCTTTGGTTTGAAAATTGAGATGGCACACTAGCGTCAATTTTTATATGTAATAAAAAGTAATACCCGTCGCCTGAGAGATTCGAACTCTCGCGGGGAAACCCCATGTACTTAGCAGGCACACGCCTTAACCACTCGGCCAAAGCGACTGCTTGTATTGTTGTGAAAGTCATTTTCTTAAAATTTCTACTCAAAATGATTAAGTCGAACAAATATTATAATTTTATAAAACTTGAGTAAGTTTCGCATTCATAAAAGATGTCAATTTAAGAAATTGGTTTTTTTTCCATAATATCATATTAATAGTTCACATCTTGAAATATATTAAAACGTTGCATATTCATAACTTCTTCACGAGAATGTCGTCGAAACCACCTGACTGTAAAAATGTGGTACCACTAAAATTCAATTTTGATATTTTTATAAAAGTCTACAATATCCAAAAAAAAGTTGTTCGAAACCAAAGAAAACACCAAACACACAAACTTTTATGTTTATTTGGATATCGGACTACTATATGCTAAATTGTTGAAGATTCATATCTTGATGCATTGCATAGTAACACGGATAACAACACTTGTTTTTTGAAAAATGAGAGAAACAATGTTGAATTTGAGCCTTCTCTCTTAAGATCTTACTCAAGGACAAGAGGATTGTTTAGTATGTCTATTCAGTTTTAGTTTACTATAGATTGAAGAAAGACTGAACATGATGGTTTGTTCCTTCAAAATGTAATTTCACATGTCAAAGTGGTGGCAAAAACTTCCTTTCTATAACTTAGATAACCTTTTTTCAAAAACAATACCTTCAAAATTGGTTATATTTTTCCTTAACATGAATTTTAGTGCCTTCCATTTTTTAAATACCCCTCCCTGCACATTTTATTTGAATAGAAATGTATTAGAATATTTGAAAACAATTTCTACTCTAATTAAGATGTGTTTCTCAACATGTATTTTGTTTTACAAGCTGAAAAATTTCATCCAATTGGGGCACTCTTGCAAACTTTCATTCCAAAATCATTAAAATAAGAATTGCCCGACCTTTATTTCTTTGTTGTTATACACTTAAATTTTTAGTTTAAGATATCTCGTGGCTCATCAGATAAAAACAAAAAGATGGTTTAAATCCAAATAACTTCATCATGAATACGGTGTTGAGTGTCTTTTAAAACTCATAAGCTTTGTGACTTGGTTAGAAAATTCACACGTCCATAATTAGATTCATGAAAGTAAAATCATTTCATGAACAATTAGCAAACAATGCATAACATTAGTAGTATATGTAATATCTCTAGATATAGAGTGATCACTCAAATGCTTGCTTCACTTCCAATAGTAAAGTTAAATCTATGGAGTTTGAGGATACCATTTTAGAGAATTTTGTTGCATTTGTTCTTATTTCAATTTGCAAGCACACAAACATGGACTCACATGATCAAAGAAACTTTGTCATTGGCACAACTACAGGAACTCAATCAAAGAGTGACATTAAGTGTTATGTGGGAGTGTGTTTTGGAGTGATACAAGACAAAGTTATTTTAAAACTTAATAGATTTGCTCTAGCCGTACCTAAACCTGATGTACTAAAAAAAATCAGATTTCAAAGAAGATTCTAGATAGTAGATTTAAATTGATAGTTCTCAAAGAATTATGAGTGTAATGAGACTTGTGTAGCCAAAGCACAAAAGAAATCATCAAGACTTTTGGAATTTGGATTAATCTAAACAGAAGGGTATTCAAGTGTTACTAGCTCTTCTTAATCATCTCTTTGAAACCATATTTAAGTAGTATGTTCTTAAACAAATGGTAAAATAAAGGATGATCTGAAAAGGATGGGAATTTTTATATGGTATATTTCAGATGGGTGGTTGCTCTTAGTGGCACGTAATGACTAATTAAGTTCTACTGAGATTGAGTAATTGATATAAACAACCACTCCAAGGCTCAAGATAGAAAACCATTGTAATGATTGGATTTAGCAAGTATTTTTCCGATTTTATCTTTGGTTTGAAAATTGAGATGGCACACTAGCGTCAATTTTTATATGTAATAAAAAGTAATACCCGTCGCCTGAGAGATTCGAACTCTCGCGGGGAAACCCCATGTACTTAGCAGGCACACGCCTTAACCACTCGGCCAAAGCGACTGCTTGTATTGTTGTGAAAGTCATTTTCTTAAAATTTCTACTCAAAATGATTAAGTCGAACAAATATTATAATTTTATAAAACTTGAGTAAGTTTCGCATTCATAAAAGATGTCAATTTAAGAAATTGGTTTTTTTTTCCATAATATCATATTAATAGTTCACATCTTGAAATATATTAAAACGTTGCATATTCATAACTTCTTCACGAGAATGTCGTCGAAACCACCTGACTGTAAAAATGTGGTACCACTAAAATTCAATTTTGATATTTTTATAAAAGTCTACAATATCCAAAAAAAAGTTGTTCGAAACCAAAGAAAACACCAAACACACAAACTTTTATGTTTATTTGGATATCGGACTACTATATGCTAAATTGTTGAAGATTCATATCTTGATGCATTGCATAGTAACACGGATAACAACACTTGTTTTTTGAAAAATGAGAGAAACAATGTTGAATTTGAGCCTTCTCTCTTAAGATCTTACTCAAGGACAAGAGGATTGTTTAGTATGTCTATTCAGTTTTAGTTTACTATAGATTGAAGAAAGACTGAACATGATGGTTTGTTCCTTCAAAATGTAATTTCACATGTCAAAGTGGTGGCAAAAACTTCCTTTCTATAACTTAGATAACCTTTTTTCAAAAACAATACCTTCAAAATTGGTTATATTTTTCCTTAACATGAATTTTAGTGCCTTCCATTTTTTAAATACCCCTCCCTGCACATTTTATTTGAATAGAAATGTATTAGAATATTTGAAAACAATTTCTACTCTAATTAAGATGTGTTTCTCAACATGTATTTTGTTTTACAAGCTGAAAAATTTCATCCAATTGGGGCACTCTTGCAAACTTTCATTCCAAAATCATTAAAATAAGAATTGCCCGACCTTTATTTCTTTGTTGTTATACACTTAAATTTTTAGTTTAAGATATCTCGTGGCTCATCAGATAAAAACAAAAAGATGGTTTAAATCCAAATAACTTCATCATGAATACGGTGTTGAGTGTCTTTTAAAACTCATAAGCTTTGTGACTTGGTTAGAAAATTCACACGTCCATAATTAGATTCATGAAAGTAAAATCATTTCATGAACAATTAGCAAACAATGCATAACATTAGTAGTATATGTAATATCTCTAGATATAGAGTGATCACTCAAATGCTTGCTTCACTTCCAATAGTAAAGTTAAATCTATGGAGTTTGAGGATACCATTTTAGAGAATTTTGTTGCATTTGTTCTTATTTCAATTTGCAAGCACACAAACATGGACTCACATGATCAAAGAAACTTTGTCATTGGCACAACTACAGGAACTCAATCAAAGAGTGACATTAAGTGTTATGTGGGAGTGTGTTTTGGAGTGATACAAGACAAAGTTATTTTAAAACTTAATAGATTTGCTCTAGCCGTACCTAAACCTGATGTACTAAAAAAAATCAGATTTCAAAGAAGATTCTAGATAGTAGATTTAAATTGATAGTTCTCAAAGAATTATGAGTGTAATGAGACTTGTGTAGCCAAAGCACAAAAGAAATCATCAAGACTTTTGGAATTTGGATTAATCTAAACAGAAGGGTATTCAAGTGTTACTAGCTCTTCTTAATCATCTCTTTGAAACCATATTTAAGTAGTATGTTCTTAAACAAATGGTAAAATAAAGGATGATCTGAAAAGGATGGGAATTTTTATATGGTATATTTCAGATGGGTGGTTGCTCTTAGTGGCACGTAATGACTAATTAAGTTCTACTGAGATTGAGTAATTGATATAAACAACCACTCCAAGGCTCAAGATAGAAAACCATTGTAATGATTGGATTTAGCAAGTATTTTTCCGATTTTATCTTTGGTTTGAAAATTGAGATGGCACACTAGCGTCAATTTTTATATGTAATAAAAAGTAATACCCGTCGCCTGAGAGATTCGAACTCTCGCGGGGAAACCCCATGTACTTAGCAGGCACACGCCTTAACCACTCGGCCAAAGCGACTGCTTGTATTGTTGTGAAAGTCATTTTCTTAAAATTTCTACTCAAAATGATTAAGTCGAACAAATATTATAATTTTATAAAACTTGAGTAAGTTTCGCATTCATAAAAGATGTCAATTTAAGAAATTGGTTTTTTTTTCCATAATATCATATTAATAGTTCACATCTTGAAATATATTAAAACGTTGCATATTCATAACTTCTTCACGAGAATGTCGTCGAAACCACCTGACTGTAAAAATGTGGTACCACTAAAATTCAATTTTGATATTTTTATAAAAGTCTACAATATCCAAAAAAAAGTTGTTCGAAACCAAAGAAAACACCAAACACACAAACTTTTATATTTATTTGGATATCGGACTACTATATGCTAAATTGTTGAAGATTCATATCTTGATGCATTGCATAGTAACACGGATAACAACACTTGTTTTTTGAAAAATGAGAGAAACAATGTTGAATTTGAGCCTTCTCTCTTAAGATCTTACTCAAGGACAAGAGGATTGTTTAGTATGTCTATTCAGTTTTAGTTTACTATAGATTGAAGAAAGACTGAACATGATGGTTTGTTCCTTCAAAATGTAATTTCACATGTCAAAGTGGTGGCAAAAACTTCCTTTCTATAACTTAGATAACCTTTTTTCAAAAACAATACCTTCAAAATTGGTTATATTTTTCCTTAACATGAATTTTAGTGCCTTCCATTTTTTAAATACCCCTCCCTGCACATTTTATTTGAATAGAAATGTATTAGAATATTTGAAAACAATTTCTACTCTAATTAAGATGTGTTTCTCAACATGTATTTTGTTTTACAAGCTGAAAAATTTCATCCAATTGGGGCACTCTTGCAAACTTTCATTCCAAAATCATTAAAATAAGAATTGCCCGACCTTTATTTCTTTGTTGTTATACACTTAAATTTTTAGTTTAAGATATCTCGTGGCTCATCAGATAAAAACAAAAAGATGGTTTAAATCCAAATAACTTCATCATGAATACGGTGTTGAGTGTCTTTTAAAACTCATAAGCTTTGTGACTTGGTTAGAAAATTCACACGTCCATAATTAGATTCATGAAAGTAAAATCATTTCATGAACAATTAGCAAACAATGCATAACATTAGTAGTATATGTAATATCTCTAGATATAGAGTGATCACTCAAATGCTTGCTTCACTTCCAATAGTAAAGTTAAATCTATGGAGTTTGAGGATACCATTTTAGAGAATTTTGTTGCATTTGTTCTTATTTCAATTTGCAAGCACACAAACATGGACTCACATGATCAAAGAAACTTTGTCATTGGCACAACTACAGGAACTCAATCAAAGAGTGACATTAAGTGTTATGTGGGAGTGTGTTTTGGAGTGATACAAGACAAAGTTATTTTAAAACTTAATAGATTTGCTCTAGCCGTACCTAAACCTGATGTACTAAAAAAAATCAGATTTCAAAGAAGATTCTAGATAGTAGATTTAAATTGATAGTTCTCAAAGAATTATGAGTGTAATGAGACTTGTGTAGCCAAAGCACAAAAGAAATCATCAAGACTTTTGGAATTTGGATTAATCTAAACAGAAGGGTATTCAAGTGTTACTAGCTCTTCTTAATCATCTCTTTGAAACCATATTTAAGTAGTATGTTCTTAAACAAATGGTAAAATAAAGGATGATCTGAAAAGGATGGGAATTTTTATATGGTATATTTCAGATGGGTGGTTGCTCTTAGTGGCACGTAATGACTAATTAAGTTCTACTGAGATTGAGTAATTGATATAAACAACCACTCCAAGGCTCAAGATAGAAAACCATTGTAATGATTGGATTTAGCAAGTATTTTTCCGATTTTATCTTTGGTTTGAAAATTGAGATGGCACACTAGCGTCAATTTTTATATGTAATAAAAAGTAATACCCGTCGCCTGAGAGATTCGAACTCTCGCGGGGAAACCCCATGTACTTAGCAGGCACACGCCTTAACCACTCGGCCAAAGCGACTGCTTGTATTGTTGTGAAAGTCATTTTCTTAAAATTTCTACTCAAAATGATTAAGTCGAACAAATATTATAATTTTATAAAACTTGAGTAAGTTTCGCATTCATAAAAGATGTCAATTTAAGAAATTGGTTTTTTTTTTCCATAATATCATATTAATAGTTCACATCTTGAAATATATTAAAACGTTGCATATTCATAACTTCTTCACGAGAATGTCGTCGAAACCACCTGACTGTAAAAATGTGGTACCACTAAAATTCAATTTTGATATTTTTATAAAAGTCTACAATATCCAAAAAAAAGTTGTTCGAAACCAAAGAAAACACCAAACACACAAACTTTTATATTTATTTGGATATCGGACTACTATATGCTAAATTGTTGAAGATTCATATCTTGATGCATTGCATAGTAACACGGATAACAACACTTGTTTTTTGAAAAATGAGAGAAACAATGTTGAATTTGAGCCTTCTCTCTTAAGATCTTACTCAAGGACAAGAGGATTGTTTAGTATGTCTATTCAGTTTTAGTTTACTATAGATTGAAGAAAGACTGAACATGATGGTTTGTTCCTTCAAAATGTAATTTCACATGTCAAAGTGGTGGCAAAAACTTCCTTTCTATAACTTAGATAACCTTTTTTCAAAAACAATACCTTCAAAATTGGTTATATTTTTCCTTAACATGAATTTTAGTGCCTTCCATTTTTTAAATACCCCTCCCTGCACATTTTATTTGAATAGAAATGTATTAGAATATTTGAAAACAATTTCTACTCTAATTAAGATGTGTTTCTCAACATGTATTTTGTTTTACAAGCTGAAAAATTTCATCCAATTGGGGCACTCTTGCAAACTTTCATTCCAAAATCATTAAAATAAGAATTGCCCGACCTTTATTTCTTTGTTGTTATACACTTAAATTTTTAGTTTAAGATATCTCGTGGCTCATCAGATAAAAACAAAAAGATGGTTTAAATCCAAATAACTTCATCATGAATACGGTGTTGAGTGTCTTTTAAAACTCATAAGCTTTGTGACTTGGTTAGAAAATTCACACGTCCATAATTAGATTCATGAAAGTAAAATCATTTCATGAACAATTAGCAAACAATGCATAACATTAGTAGTATATGTAATATCTCTAGATATAGAGTGATCACTCAAATGCTTGCTTCACTTCCAATAGTAAAGTTAAATCTATGGAGTTTGAGGATACCATTTTAGAGAATTTTGTTGCATTTGTTCTTATTTCAATTTGCAAGCACACAAACATGGACTCACATGATCAAAGAAACTTTGTCATTGGCACAACTACAGGAACTCAATCAAAGAGTGACATTAAGTGTTATGTGGGAGTGTGTTTTGGAGTGATACAAGACAAAGTTATTTTAAAACTTAATAGATTTGCTCTAGCCGTACCTAAACCTGATGTACTAAAAAAAATCAGATTTCAAAGAAGATTCTAGATAGTAGATTTAAATTGATAGTTCTCAAAGAATTATGAGTGTAATGAGACTTGTGTAGCCAAAGCACAAAAGAAATCATCAAGACTTTTGGAATTTGGATTAATCTAAACAGAAGGGTATTCAAGTGTTACTAGCTCTTCTTAATCATCTCTTTGAAACCATATTTAAGTAGTATGTTCTTAAACAAATGGTAAAATAAAGGATGATCTGAAAAGGATGGGAATTTTTATATGGTATATTTCAGATGGGTGGTTGCTCTTAGTGGCACGTAATGACTAATTAAGTTCTACTGAGATTGAGTAATTGATATAAACAACCACTCCAAGGCTCAAGATAGAAAACCATTGTAATGATTGGATTTAGCAAGTATTTTTCCGATTTTATCTTTGGTTTGAAAATTGAGATGGCACACTAGCGTCAATTTTTATATGTAATAAAAAGTAATACCCGTCGCCTGAGAGATTCGAACTCTCGCGGGGAAACCCCATGTACTTAGCAGGCACACGCCTTAACCACTCGGCCAAAGCGACTGCTTGTATTGTTGTGAAAGTCATTTTCTTAAAATTTCTACTCAAAATGATTAAGTCGAACAAATATTATAATTTTATAAAACTTGAGTAAGTTTCGCATTCATAAAAGATGTCAATTTAAGAAATTGGTTTTTTTTTTCCATAATATCATATTAATAGTTCACATCTTGAAATATATTAAAACGTTGCATATTCATAACTTCTTCACGAGAATGTCGTCGAAACCACCTGACTGTAAAAATGTGGTACCACTAAAATTCAATTTTGATATTTTTATAAAAGTCTACAATATCCAAAAAAAAGTTGTTCGAAACCAAAGAAAACACCAAACACACAAACTTTTATATTTATTTGGATATCGGACTACTATATGCTAAATTGTTGAAGATTCATATCTTGATGCATTGCATAGTAACACGGATAACAACACTTGTTTTTTGAAAAATGAGAGAAACAATGTTGAATTTGAGCCTTCTCTCTTAAGATCTTACTCAAGGACAAGAGGATTGTTTAGTATGTCTATTCAGTTTTAGTTTACTATAGATTGAAGAAAGACTGAACATGATGGTTTGTTCCTTCAAAATGTAATTTCACATGTCAAAGTGGTGGCAAAAACTTCCTTTCTATAACTTAGATAACCTTTTTTCAAAAACAATACCTTCAAAATTGGTTATATTTTTCCTTAACATGAATTTTAGTGCCTTCCATTTTTTAAATACCCCTCCCTGCACATTTTATTTGAATAGAAATGTATTAGAATATTTGAAAACAATTTCTACTCTAATTAAGATGTGTTTCTCAACATGTATTTTGTTTTACAAGCTGAAAAATTTCATCCAATTGGGGCACTCTTGCAAACTTTCATTCCAAAATCATTAAAATAAGAATTGCCCGACCTTTATTTCTTTGTTGTTATACACTTAAATTTTTAGTTTAAGATATCTCGTGGCTCATCAGATAAAAACAAAAAGATGGTTTAAATCCAAATAACTTCATCATGAATACGGTGTTGAGTGTCTTTTAAAACTCATAAGCTTTGTGACTTGGTTAGAAAATTCACACGTCCATAATTAGATTCATGAAAGTAAAATCATTTCATGAACAATTAGCAAACAATGCATAACATTAGTAGTATATGTAATATCTCTAGATATAGAGTGATCACTCAAATGCTTGCTTCACTTCCAATAGTAAAGTTAAATCTATGGAGTTTGAGGATACCATTTTAGAGAATTTTGTTGCATTTGTTCTTATTTCAATTTGCAAGCACACAAACATGGACTCACATGATCAAAGAAACTTTGTCATTGGCACAACTACAGGAACTCAATCAAAGAGTGACATTAAGTGTTATGTGGGAGTGTGTTTTGGAGTGATACAAGACAAAGTTATTTTAAAACTTAATAGATTTGCTCTAGCCGTACCTAAACCTGATGTACTAAAAAAAATCAGATTTCAAAGAAGATTCTAGATAGTAGATTTAAATTGATAGTTCTCAAAGAATTATGAGTGTAATGAGACTTGTGTAGCCAAAGCACAAAAGAAATCATCAAGACTTTTGGAATTTGGATTAATCTAAACAGAAGGGTATTCAAGTGTTACTAGCTCTTCTTAATCATCTCTTTGAAACCATATTTAAGTAGTATGTTCTTAAACAAATGGTAAAATAAAGGATGATCTAAAAAGGATGGGAATTTTAATATGGTATATTTCAGATGGGTGGTTGCTCTTAGTGGCACGTAATGACTAATTAAGTTCTACTGAGATTGAGTAATTGATATAAACAACCACTCCAAGGCTCAAGATAGAAAACCATTGTAATGATTGGATTTAGCAAGTATTTTTCCGATTTTATCTTTGGTTTGAAAATTGAGATGGCACACTAGCGTCAATTTTTATATGTAATAAAAAGTAATACCCGTCGCCTGAGAGATTCGAACTCTCGCGGGGAAACCCCATGTACTTAGCAGGCACACGCCTTAACCACTCGGCCAAAGCGACTGCTTGTATTGTTGTGAAAGTCATTTTCTTAAAATTTCTACTCAAAATGATTAAGTCGAACAAATATTATAATTTTATAAAACTTGAGTAAGTTTCGCATTCATAAAAGATGTCAATTTAAGAAATTGGTTTTTTTTTCCATAATATCATATTAATAGTTCACATCTTGAAATATATTAAAACGTTGCATATTCATAACTTCTTCACGAGAATGTCGTCGAAACCACCTGACTGTAAAAATGTGGTACCACTAAAATTCAATTTTGATATTTTTATAAAAGTCTACAATATCCAAAAAAAAGTTGTTCGAAACCAAAGAAAACACCAAACACACAAACTTTTATATTTATTTGGATATCGGACTACTATATGCTAAATTGTTGAAGATTCATATCTTGATGCATTGCATAGTAACACGGATAACAACACTTGTTTTTTGAAAAATGAGAGAAACAATGTTGAATTTGAGCCTTCTCTCTTAAGATCTTACTCAAGGACAAGAGGATTGTTTAGTATGTCTATTCAGTTTTAGTTTACTATAGATTGAAGAAAGACTGAACATGATGGTTTGTTCCTTCAAAATGTAATTTCACATGTCAAAGTGGTGGCAAAAACTTCCTTTCTATAACTTAGATAACCTTTTTTCAAAAACAATACCTTCAAAATTGGTTATATTTTTCCTTAACATGAATTTTAGTGCCTTCCATTTTTTAAATACCCCTCCCTGCACATTTTATTTGAATAGAAATGTATTAGAATATTTGAAAACAATTTCTACTCTAATTAAGATGTGTTTCTCAACATGTATTTTGTTTTACAAGCTGAAAAATTTCATCCAATTGGGGCACTCTTGCAAACTTTCATTCCAAAATCATTAAAATAAGAATTGCCCGACCTTTATTTCTTTGTTGTTATACACTTAAATTTTTAGTTTAAGATATCTCGTGGCTCATCAGATAAAAACAAAAAGATGGTTTAAATCCAAATAACTTCATCATGAATACGGTGTTGAGTGTCTTTTAAAACTCATAAGCTTTGTGACTTGGTTAGAAAATTCACACGTCCATAATTAGATTCATGAAAGTAAAATCATTTCATGAACAATTAGCAAACAATGCATAACATTAGTAGTATATGTAATATCTCTAGATATAGAGTGATCACTCAAATGCTTGCTTCACTTCCAATAGTAAAGTTAAATCTATGGAGTTTGAGGATACCATTTTAGAGAATTTTGTTGCATTTGTTCTTATTTCAATTTGCAAGCACACAAACATGGACTCACATGATCAAAGAAACTTTGTCATTGGCACAACTACAGGAACTCAATCAAAGAGTGACATTAAGTGTTATGTGGGAGTGTGTTTTGGAGTGATACAAGACAAAGTTATTTTAAAACTTAATAGATTTGCTCTAGCCGTACCTAAACCTGATGTACTAAAAAAAATCAGATTTCAAAGAAGATTCTAGATAGTAGATTTAAATTGATAGTTCTCAAAGAATTATGAGTGTAATGAGACTTGTGTAGCCAAAGCACAAAAGAAATCATCAAGACTTTTGGAATTTGGATTAATCTAAACAGAAGGGTATTCAAGTGTTACTAGCTCTTCTTAATCATCTCTTTGAAACCATATTTAAGTAGTATGTTCTTAAACAAATGGTAAAATAAAGGATGATCTAAAAAGGATGGGAATTTTAATATGGTATATTTCAGATGGGTGGTTGCTCTTAGTGGCACGTAATGACTAATTAAGTTCTACTGAGATTGAGTAATTGATATAAACAACCACTCCAAGGCTCAAGATAGAAAACCATTGTAATGATTGGATTTAGCAAGTATTTTTCCGATTTTATCTTTGGTTTGAAAATTGAGATGGCACACTAGCGTCAATTTTTATATGTAATAAAAAGTAATACCCGTCGCCTGAGAGATTCGAACTCTCGCGGGGAAACCCCATGTACTTAGCAGGCACACGCCTTAACCACTCGGCCAAAGCGACTGCTTGTATTGTTGTGAAAGTCATTTTCTTAAAATTTCTACTCAAAATGATTAAGTCGAACAAATATTATAATTTTATAAAACTTGAGTAAGTTTCGCATTCATAAAAGATGTCAATTTAAGAAATTGGTTTTTTTTTCCATAATATCATATTAATAGTTCACATCTTGAAATATATTAAAACGTTGCATATTCATAACTTCTTCACGAGAATGTCGTCGAAACCACCTGACTGTAAAAATGTGGTACCACTAAAATTCAATTTTGATATTTTTATAAAAGTCTACAATATCCAAAAAAAAGTTGTTCGAAACCAAAGAAAACACCAAACACACAAACTTTTATATTTATTTGGATATCGGACTACTATATGCTAAATTGTTGAAGATTCATATCTTGATGCATTGCATAGTAACACGGATAACAACACTTGTTTTTTGAAAAATGAGAGAAACAATGTTGAATTTGAGCCTTCTCTCTTAAGATCTTACTCAAGGACAAGAGGATTGTTTAGTATGTCTATTCAGTTTTAGTTTACTATAGATTGAAGAAAGACTGAACATGATGGTTTGTTCCTTCAAAATGTAATTTCACATGTCAAAGTGGTGGCAAAAACTTCCTTTCTATAACTTAGATAACCTTTTTTCAAAAACAATACCTTCAAAATTGGTTATATTTTTCCTTAACATGAATTTTAGTGCCTTCCATTTTTTAAATACCCCTCCCTGCACATTTTATTTGAATAGAAATGTATTAGAATATTTGAAAACAATTTCTACTCTAATTAAGATGTGTTTCTCAACATGTATTTTGTTTTACAAGCTGAAAAATTTCATCCAATTGGGGCACTCTTGCAAACTTTCATTCCAAAATCATTAAAATAAGAATTGCCCGACCTTTATTTCTTTGTTGTTATACACTTAAATTTTTAGTTTAAGATATCTCGTGGCTCATCAGATAAAAACAAAAAGATGGTTTAAATCCAAATAACTTCATCATGAATACGGTGTTGAGTGTCTTTTAAAACTCATAAGCTTTGTGACTTGGTTAGAAAATTCACACGTCCATAATTAGATTCATGAAAGTAAAATCATTTCATGAACAATTAGCAAACAATGCATAACATTAGTAGTATATGTAATATCTCTAGATATAGAGTGATCACTCAAATGCTTGCTTCACTTCCAATAGTAAAGTTAAATCTATGGAGTTTGAGGATACCATTTTAGAGAATTTTGTTGCATTTGTTCTTATTTCAATTTGCAAGCACACAAACATGGACTCACATGATCAAAGAAACTTTGTCATTGGCACAACTACAGGAACTCAATCAAAGAGTGACATTAAGTGTTATGTGGGAGTGTGTTTTGGAGTGATACAAGACAAAGTTATTTTAAAACTTAATAGATTTGCTCTAGCCGTACCTAAACCTGATGTACTAAAAAAAATCAGATTTCAAAGAAGATTCTAGATAGTAGATTTAAATTGATAGTTCTCAAAGAATTATGAGTGTAATGAGACTTGTGTAGCCAAAGCACAAAAGAAATCATCAAGACTTTTGGAATTTGGATTAATCTAAACAGAAGGGTATTCAAGTGTTACTAGCTCTTCTTAATCATCTCTTTGAAACCATATTTAAGTAGTATGTTCTTAAACAAATGGTAAAATAAAGGATGATCTAAAAAGGATGGGAATTTTAATATGGTATATTTCAGATGGGTGGTTGCTCTTAGTGGCACGTAATGACTAATTAAGTTCTACTGAGATTGAGTAATTGATATAAACAACCACTCCAAGGCTCAAGATAGAAAACCATTGTAATGATTGGATTTAGCAAGTATTTTTCCGATTTTATCTTTGGTTTGAAAATTGAGATGGCACACTAGCGTCAATTTTTATATGTAATAAAAAGTAATACCCGTCGCCTGAGAGATTCGAACCCTCGCGGGGAAACCCCATGTACTTAGCAGGCACACGCCTTAACCACTCGGCCAAAGCGACTGCTTGTATTGTTGTGAAAGTCATTTTCTTAAAATTTCTACTCAAAATGATTAAGTCGAACAAATATTATAATTTTATAAAACTTGAGTAAGTTTCGCATTCGTAAAAGATGTCAATTTAAGAAATTAGTTTTTTTTCCATAATATCATATTAATAGTTCACATCTTGAAATATATTAAAACGTTGCATATTCATAACTTCTTCACGAGAATGTCGTCGAAACCACCTGACTGTAAAAATGTGGTACCACTAAAATTCAATTTTGATATTTTTATAAAAGTCTACAATATCCAAAAAAAAGTTGTTCGAAACCAAAGAAAACACCAAACACACAAACTTTTATATTTATTTGGATATCGGACTACTATATGCTAAATTGTTGAAGATTCATATCTTGATGCATTGCATAGTAACACGGATAACAACACTTGTTTTTTGAAAAATGAGAGAAACAATGTTGAATTTGAGCCTTCTCTCTTAAGATCTTACTCAAGGACAAGAGGATTGTTTAGTATGTCTATTCAGTTTTAGTTTACTATAGATTGAAGAAAGACTGAACATGATGGTTTGTGTTAGAACAAGATTTGTTCTGATCAATTATCTTAGTTTTGATGATAACAATAATATGAATTTTGCTTAAGATAATATGGTACTCTAATCCAATGCAATTTCCTTTTCAGGAAATATATAAAGAGTATGCATAATTCAGCGCTCAGAAGCTTTGTCTCAAAGGGTTCAGCATGCAACATCAGAACATGGTCTGGCAAGACATCAGAAGATGGTCGAAGCAGAATCAGAACATGGGTCTATGGAAGCATCAGAAGAACATGAGATCAGAAGCACTGAAGTTCTGATGGTATCACGCTCAGAAGCACTTCAAGGTCAGAAGATCAGAAGATGCTATGCACCAAGCTGTTTGACTCTGATGATATTCAAACGTTGTATTCACAAACATCAGATCAGAAGGAAGTACAAGTGGCAAGCTACGCTGACTGACAAAAGGAACGTTAAAAGCTACTAAAGGCTACGTCAGTAGACACAGCGTGAACAAGGCTCGAGGTAGTTGACAAAAGCGTATAACATTAAATGCGATGCTGTACGGAACACGCAAAGCATTAAATGCACTCAACGGTCATCTTCTCCAACGCCTATAAATATGAAGTTCTGATGAGAAGCAAGGTTAACGATCCTGAACAAAACAACGCCTATTGACTTGCTGAAACGCTGTTCAAATTCAAAGCTCAGAATCTTCATCTTCATCAAAGCTCACTACATTGCTGTTGTAATATATTAGTGAGATTAAGCTTAAACGTTAAGAGAAATATCACAGTTTGTGATTATCGCTTTTAAGAAGCATTTGTAATACTCTTAGAATTGATTACATTAAGTTGTAAGGAACTAGAGTGATCGTGTGGATCAGAATACTCTAGGAAGTCTTAGAGGTTATCTAAGCAGGTTGTAACTAGAGTGATCGTGTGGATCAGTATACTCTAGAAAAGTCTTAGAGGGTATCTAAGCAGTTGTTCCTGGAGTGATCAGTGTGTGATCAGAAGACTCTGGAAGACTTAGTTGCTGACTAAGTGGAGAACCACTGTAATCCGTGCGATTAGTGGATTAAATCCTCAGTTGAGGTAAATCATCTATGCGGGGGTGGACTGGAGTAGTTTAGTTAACAACGAACCAGGATAAAAATAACTGTGCAATTTATTTTTATCTGTCAAGTTTTTAAAGCTACACTTATTCAAACCCCCCCTTTCTAAGTGTTTTTCTATCCTTCAGTTTTTTTTCCATTATATCATATTAATAGTTCACATCTTGAAATATATTAAAACGTTGCATATTCATAACTTCTTCACGAGAATGTCGTCGAAACCACCTGACTGTAAAAATGTGGTACCACTAAAATTCAATTTTGATATTTTTATAAAAGTCTACATTATCCAAAAAAAATTTGTTCGAAACCAAAGAAAACACCAACCACACAAACTTTTATATTTATTTGGAAATCGGACTACTATATGCTAAATTGTTGAAGATTCATATCTTGATGCATTGCATAGTAACACGGATAACAACACTTGTTTTTTGAAAAATGAAAGAAACAATGTTGAATTTGAGCCTTCTCTCTTAAGATCTTACTCAAGGACAAGAGGATTGTTTAGTATGTCTATTCAGTTTTAGTTTACTATAGATTGAAGAAAGACTGAACATGATGGTTTGTTCCTTCAAAATGTAATTTCACATGTCAAAGTGGTGGCAAAAACTTCCTTTCTATAACTTAGATAACCTTTTTTCAAAAACAATACCTTCAAAATTGGTTATATTTTTCCTTAACATGAATTTTAGTGCCTTCCATTTTTTAAATACCCCTCCCTGCACATTTTATTTGAATAGAAATGTATTAGAATATTTGAAAACAATTTCTACTCTAATTAAGATGTGTTTCTCAACATGTATTTTGTTTTACAAGCTGAAAAATTTCATCCAATTGGGGCACTCTTGCAAACTTTCATTCCGAAATCATTAAAATAAGAATTGCCCGACCTTTATTTCTTTGTTGTTATACACTTAAATTTTTAGTTTAAGATATCTCGTGGCTCATCAGATAAAAACAAAAAGATGGTTTAAATCCAAATAACATCATCATGAATACGGTGTTGAGTGTCTTTTAAAACTCAGAAGCTTTGTGACTTGGTTAGAAAATTCACACGTCCATAATTAGATTCATGAAAGTAAAATCATTTCATGAACAATTAGTAAACAATGCATAACATTAGTAGTATATGTAATATCTCTAGATATAGAGTGATCACTCAAATGCTTGCTTCACTTCCAATAGTAAAGTTAAATCTATGGAGTTTGAGGATACCATTTTAGAGAAATTTGTTGCATTTGTTCTTATTTCAATTTGCAAGCACACAAACATGGGCTCACATGATCAAAGAAACTTTGTCATTGGCACAACTACAGGAACTCAATCAAAGAGTGACATTAAGTGTTATGTGGGAGTGTGTTTTGGAGTGATACAAGACAAAGTTATTTTAAAACTTAATAGATTTGCTCTAGCCGTACATAAACCTGATGTACTAAAAAAAATCAGATTCCAAAGAAGATTCTAGATAGTAGATTTAAATTGATAGTTCTCAAAGAATTCTGAGTGTAATGAGACTTGTGTAGCCAAAGCACAAAAGAAATCATCAAGACTTTTGGAATTTGGATTAATGTCAATTTTTATATGTAATAAAAAGTAATACCCATCGCCTGAGAGATTCGAACTCTCGCAGGGAAACCCCATGTACTTAGCAGGCACACGCCTTAACCACTCGGCCAAAGCAACTGCTTGTATTGTTGTGAAAATCATTTTCTTAAAATTTCTACTCAAAATGATTAAGTTGAACAAATATTATAATTTTATAAATTTTGAGTAAGTTTCACATTCATAAAAGATGTCAATTTAAGAAATTGGTTTTTTTTCCATAATATCATATTAATAGTTCACATCTTGAAATATATTAAAACGTTGCATATTCATAACTTCTTCACGAGAATGTCGTCGAAACCACCTGACTGTAAAAATGTTGTACCACTAAAATTCAATTTTGATATTTTTATAAAAGTTTACATAATCCAAAAAAAAATTGTTCGAAACCAAAGAAAACACCAAACACACAAACTTGTATATTTATTTGGATATCTGACTACTATATGCTAATTTGTTGAAGATTCATATCTTGATGCATTGCATAGTAACACGGATAACAACACTTGTTTTTTGAAATATGAGAGAAACCAGGTTGAATTTGAGCCTTCACTCTTAAGATCTTATTCAAGGACAAGAGGATTGTTTAGTATGTCTATTCAGTTTTAGTTTACTATAGATTGAAGAAAGACTGAACATGATGGTTTGTTCCTTCAAAATGTAATTTCACATGTCAAAGTGGTGGCAAAAACTTCCTTTCTATAACTTAGATAACCTTTTTTTAAAAACAATACCTTCAAAATTGGTTATATTTTTCCTTAACATGAATTTTAGTGCCTTCCATTTTTTAAATACCCCTCCCTGCACATTTTATTTGAATAGAAATGTATTAGAATATTTGAAAACAGTTTCTACTCTAGTTAAGATGTGTTTCTCAACATGTATTTTGTTTTACAAGCTGAAAAGTTTCATCCAATTGGGGCACTCTTGCAAACTTTCATTCCAAAATCATTAAAATAAGAATTGCCCGACTGTCACCTCGGTTTTTTTGACGAGAACTGACTCTTCTTTTTATTTTTGATTTTTGCAAAAAGCAGAGAGTCGCCACCGACTTTTATTTTATCCAATTAAGGAAAGGTTTATAAAAGAAATAGGAAAAGACCTTTGAGAGATTTTGGGTTCGGGGGGTAGGTTATACAAAGGGACGGTGTTAGCACCCTTTGTATCCATGGTTATCCATGGGCTCTTAATTGCTTAGCTCACTTGTTTGAATCGTTTGATTTGCTTGAAATGCTTGTATGTGGTTTTAAACATTTTGTAAAGAATTAACTTTGTAATGATCCTTGTGCGGATGTATACAAAGTGTTTATCTTTTGAAAGATGTTTTGATGGTTTGAAAAAGATCTTTAACCTTGTAATTATCCTTGTTTGGAATTATACAAAATATAGTCTTTTTGAAATTTTGTTTTGGAAAAACAATGATGTGTGAGAACTTTTGTTGTTTTTGATTTTTTTTCTTATTTGAGCAAGCAATTAGGAGGTCTACCCTAAGTTCATAAGGTCCTTTCCTATTTCTTTTAGAAAATTTTTCCTAACTGGATACAAACAGAAATTTGAATTGCATTTAAAACAGTATGATTGATTTGAAAAGAGTAACAGGGATTACCCTAAGAGGTGCAAGTGTGATCGTGTTTTTTTTCCAGATATTTTTGTCTTTGAGATTAGTGATCTAGCGCTTCAATTTTTATTCTTGTCATACACGCAGTTTTATATGTACTGGAATTAAAGTGCGGAAATGTAAAATGCGAAAAGTAAATCTACGCTATTACATCGATTGTGCGAGAAATTTAAACTACGCTATTTACATGAAATTTGCAACCTAATACACTTATCTAAGAATTTAAATTGCAATAAGATAAAGGGAAAAGGTTTTTTTTTGGATTTTTTGAATGGTGTTTTAACTAAAATTAAAAGCATAATTAGTCTAATTAAAAGGCTAAAAATTAGAAATAAAATTTAAACCTAAGAATTAAGTCTAAAATATGTTCAAGTAGCTTGTTAATTAATTTTAAAATAAAATTAATTTCTTTTTTGTGATTTTAGAAATTGTTTTTGAGGTTATTAAGTTAATTAACATATAATTATGCAAATAATTATACACATAAATTAAACTTAAAGAGAAAAATAATCTAATTGTTCTGGACTGGGCCGAGCAGGCCCAGCTCTCCCTTCTAGCCGAGCAGGCCCAAAGCGTTTGGACGCATTTACTTGGTAGCCATTACGGATTGTCCAAGCACGAAGACCACGCGTCACTCTACAGCGAAGGATCCAGTCAACCTCTTCCGAATCCTGCGCCACGCTCATCCAGGACGTGGGTCACCTGCTGACTCAGCCCTAGCACAAGGGTGTTCTGGCAGTTTCCTAGCACGTGGGCCTCCAACTGGATTTGGCCCAATTAGGAAACCTTGGCCCAGCGCTGGGGGCTATAAATACCCTCTTTCACTAGAGGGTCAGGTATCATATTCTTCACTCTCTAAACCTTCATTCTCTGATAGCTACTGACTTTAGCATCGGAGGACCTTGCACGTACCCCCCATCTTGCTCTTCAAGCCAGATTCTGCCGCCTTGACGATTCTCCTGATCAAGTAAGATCAGTGGCGCCGTCTGTGGGAATCTTGCTCCCCCTTCATTAACAAACAAAGGTCAGAGCTAATCCATTCACAATCGTCATGGCTGACAACAACAACAACATCCCAAACCCTGATCCCTTCCAACTGCAATAGCTGATCGAGGATTCCGTCCGCGAGGGGACAAATCGTCATCAGCGGGAAGGCCAACATCATACCTCTGCCATACAGAGAAGGCCGAGGCATGAGACCTCACAACCCAGGAGGCAGCAAATCCAGAGCCTTCAACAAGTTCAGAACATCGAACAAGTTCCACCCGAGGGACATGTTCAGAACGGGGAGGACGAGCAGTCTCAACCCCAGAATGGACTAGAGCGGGCCCAGAACATGAACAAAACTGACGCTAGGGACGAACATGTTGCCTCCTCGTTCACCCATACCTCCGATAGGCGAAGGGTTCATCATGAAGACGACCAAGAGGAGCAGGTCAACATTCCCGAGGACGCGGACCCCACAGCCATCCTCCTACTCAAAGAACTGCAGAAGACCAACCGTCTCATCTGCCTTCAGGGTGACCGCATCCACGAGCTGGAAAGGAAACGACGATATCGTTCCCCCCCGCGGATGCATTATCGATCGCATTGCTACTCCTCCTCGCGCTCACCACCGAGGAGACATCGCAGACGCTCCCCGTCCTCTTCTCGCTCACCGCCCAGGAGGAACCGTCGCCAGAGGTCATATTCCCGCTCTCCACCCCGAAAGATCAGGAAAAATCAGAGACCTGAAACCACTGAAGCTAGGAGCCTCTCACCCGAGCAGGACCGCCAAGTCCCCTCCAAGGCTGTGTTGAAACCCCGCGAGCATTCTCCTCCAAAGGACAACCGCAAAAATTCGGGCAAAACACAGGCTAAGCCCAGGCGAGGCAGACACTCGACCTCCCCTAGACCAAGCGACGAGGAAGATTTCCGCAGTCCCTTATCCGAGAATATCCGAAGAGTCCGTCTTCCACGAGGGATGGAAAAACCACCCGTCTTGGACCAATACGATGGAACCACTGATCCCGATGAACATATTCGGAGCATCGAAGCTGTCATGGACTATCACGTCGTCCGAGGATCCATCAGATGCCGCATCTTTCCGAACACCCTCAGGAAAGGAGCGATGACGTGGTACAGGAACCTTCCTCCCAACTCCACCCATTCCTGGACCGAGCTCAAAGAGCTCTTTCTGAGCCATTTCACAACATCCCGTCGACAACCGAAATCAGAGGCGAACCTCGAAGCAGTAATCCAAGGAACCAATGAACCTCTCCGAGACTACCTCGACAGGTTCAATAAAGAAGCCGTCCAAGTACAGACGACCGATTACATGAAGAGGTACCTCCTGGAGCGAGCGCTTCTCCCCGGAAGTGATTTCAAGAAGGCCATCAAAATCGAGAAGGTGCACACCATGAACGCCCTCCTCCACAAAGCTCAAGCCTTCAGCGCTTTCGAAGAAGGAGAGGCTGCTGCCATCAAAGCCTCGCGAGGCAATGATGCCGCTCGTAGTTCGAACTACAAAAACTCAGGTTCAAGACGGGGACATGAAAAAAGGAAAGATGACAGGTCCCACGACGCCAAAGAGCGCCGAGGACCAGCTGGTCGCTTCAACGACTACACCCCTCTGAATGCTTCACGGGAGAAAATCTTGGCTGAATGCAAAAGCACCGACTTCAAGAATTCCAGCATCAGGCCCCCGAAGTCAAACCCTGCAAGGCCAGGAATTGACAAATCCAAGTACTGCAAGTACCACAAGAGTCACGGGCATCTAACCGAGGAATGCATTCATCTTAAGGATGCCATTGAGACACTGATCAAGGAAGGACGCCTTTCGAAATACACAAAGAAAGGGGAAGCTTCCCGGAGGGACGACCAACGAAACTCTGACGAGGGCAACTCACCAGATAACAGGCCTCTGCAAATAGCCCTGTCTGTCACCCGTCCTGAAGACTTCATGCCTTCGGTCGGAATAACTACCGCATTTAGCGAGTGAGAAAGATTCCCGACCGCCATGGTCGTCTCAAATGGCGGGGATCCCGGTTCTCTCACCATCAGCTCAGTGAAGAGAAAGTTCGATGAGTTGCTCAACACCAACGCAGACCTCGGCCCTACTCTAAGGAAGTTCAGAGGAAAATCAGAGCCAATCACCTTCTACTTGGAAGAGCTGCCCGGCGGAGCCCCGAACGCCACAATTCCCCTACTCGTCCGGGCTAGAATGGCAAACTTTGACGTCCGACGAGTCCTAGTCGACGAGGGCAGCTTGGTTGACATCATGTACTCTCACCTCTTCCGGACACTCCAGCTGGACGAATCACACCTCACTCCTTATGTGGGTTCTGACCTCCAAGGCTTCAACGGAGCCACAACCAAACCTTGGGGTTACGTCGAGCTGATAGTCACCTTCCAGGAAGGGGAAGCCTCTTGACAAGTCGAAACCAGATTCTTGGTGATCGACTGCAAGACCCTATACAACTGCATTATCGGACGCCCCATTCTGGCAGAGCTCACCGCCGTGCCCTCGACTGTGCACCTGAAGATGAAATTCTACACGAGAACAGGACGAGTGGCCACCATCAACGCCGACATTGAAGTCGCCAGAAGAATCTTCGACGCCTCCGTGAAGGGGCTGCAACTGATCGCTCCCCCATCCAGCTTCAACAAGAAGCCAAGGGCCGAAGACAAGCATCCTCGCGAAGATCAACATCAGACGACCAACGTCAGCTCAGTCGATCTTGACGCACGCTTTACAGAAGAAGAGCTGAAGAAAGGCGAAGAGGCGCGACCAAAGGCAGCTCACCCTGTCCGACCTGTCCCGGACGGGGACTTCGAGCTTGTCCCGCTGGGCGACAACCCCGACAAAGCGGTGAAGATCGGTAAGGGCATCCCAGACCTACCGAGAAAGCAGCTCGTGGCTTGCCTTCGAGCCAACGCTGACCTGTTCGCTTGGAGCGCAGCGGAAATGCCCGGACTCGACCCTGAGGTCGCCTTCCACCATCTCTCCATTGATCCAGCCGCGAAGGCAGTAGTTCAACGTAGGCGTCGGCAGTCTCCCGAGAAAGTGGAGGCTACCGAGAAAGCTGTAAAAGACCTCTTAGAGGCAAATTTTATTTCCGAGGCCAAATATTCAACTTGGCTCTCAAACGTTGTACTAGTTAAAAAATCTACTGGAAAATGGAGAATGTGCGTTGATTACACTGATGTTAACCGGGCATGCCCCAAAGATGCTTATCCGTTACCTAACATTGATAGGCTGGTCGACAACTCGGCCGGCTATAAATTATTATCTTTTATGGATGCTTATTCAGGCTACAACCAGATCCCCATGGCGAGGAGCGACAGACAGTGCACGGCGTTCATGACCGAATCAGGCAACTATTACTACAACGTAATGCCCTTCGGACTCAAAAACGCCGGAGCCACGTACCAACGGATGATGAACAAAGTGTTTCGAGGAGATATCGGCGATACTCTCGAGGTATACATGGACGACATGATCGTCAAATCTCGAGAAGACTCCGATCACACCACCCATCTCGAGCGGGTATTCGAGCAGGCAAGATCCTGCAAGATGCGCTTCAACCCGAAAATATGCACCTTCGGCATCCGAGCAGGCAAATTCCTCGATTTCTATTTGACCGAACGAGGAATAGAAGCCAACCCGGATAAATGCCGAGCATTCTCGGAACTCCCCACTCCGAACAACAAAAAATCCATCCAAGTCCTAAACGGGATGCTCACGGCACTATCCCGTTTCGTCGTAAAATCCGCCCAACACGCTCTCCCATTCTTTAAGTTATTACGAAAAGAAGCGACCTTTGAATTGTCCGAGGAATGCGAGCAAGCACTATCACACCTCAAGCAAGTACTCTCCAAACCACCCGTCCTCTCCCGACCCGATGACAATGAGTCGTTATATCTCTACCTGGCTGTCTCGAACGAGGCAGTCAGCGCGGCCTTGATCCGAGAGATTGATGACGGGAAGAAACCCGTATACTTCACCAGCAAGGCCCTACAAGGACCCGAGGTGCGATACCAGTAGATCGAGAAAGTCGCCCTGGCCCTAGTGACAGCAGCCAGAAGGCTGAGATACTACTTCCTCGCCCATACCATCGCCGTTCGAACAGATCAACCTATCAAGCAACTCCTTAGCCGACCAGATATGGACGGGAGAATGCTAAGGTGGTCCCTCGAGCTTTCCGAGTTCGACGTACAGTACGAAAGCAAGAGGGCACTGAAGGCTCAGGCGCTGGCGGATTTCGTAGCTGAGATGACCTCAATCGCCAACTCCCCGTCCCCCGCTGAGAAGTCGTGGACCATCTACGTAGATGGCGCCTCAAGCAGCTCGAGGAGCGGGGCCGGCATTATCTTAGAAAACAACGAGGGACTCATCATCGAAGTATCCTTGGTTCTGTCTTTCAACACGTGAAACAACCAAGCCGAATACGAAGCTCTCCTAGCGGGCCTACGACTCGCCGAGGATGTGGGCGCGCGGGAGGTTAAAATCTACACCGACTCCCAACTCGTCGCATCCCATATCAGCGGCAATTACCAAGCCAAAAACGACGTGCTCGCCGAGTACCTCACGCTCGTCAGAGATAAGATGAAAAAATTCGCAAAGGCAGAAGTCAAGCACATCCCACGAGAACACAACTCACGGGCCGACGTCTTATCCAAACTCGCGAGCACAAGAAAGAAAGGCAGAAACAAGTCAGTGATCAAGGAAATCCTATCAAGGCCAAGCATAGACAAGGGCGCACAACCCCTACAAGTGCTCACCATCGGCGACGACAACTACTGGATGACCCCGGTGTATAATTTTCTCACGAAGGACGAACTCCCAACCGACGCAAATGAGGCTTCAGAAATCAAAAGACAAGCCTGCTCGTACACCATCGTCGAGAACAAACTATACTGACGAGGTTTCTCCATTCCTCTCCTCAAATGTGTCGACGCCTCGCAAGCGCTCGAGATTCTCCAAGAGCTCCACGAGCGGATTAGCGATCAACACCTCGGCGGCCGGTCACTCGCGAGAAAGGCCCTCACGGCCGGGTATTACTGGCCGACCATGCAGCAGGACACAAAGGAGCACGTCCAGAAGTGCGACAAATGTCAGCGCCACGCCGACATGCACTTAGCTTCCCCGAACGAGCTTAAATCTTTATCCTCACCCTGGCCCTTCTCCACATGGGGAATGGACCTCCTCTGACCCTTCCCGGTCGGTTCATACGAAAATAAATACCTGGTAGTCGCCGTCGACTACTTCACCAAAAGGATAGAAGCCGAAGCGCTCGCCAAGATCACGTCCCAAAACGTGCTCCGTTTTTATAAACGGAACATACTCGCTCGATTCGGGGTGCCGCAGGCGATTATAACCGACAACTGCACCCAATTCACCGACAGAAAGTTCCAAGAGTTTGTAGCCAAACTCGGGACGAAACAGCACTTCACTTCGGTCGAACACCCCCAAACGAATGGGCAAGCTGAAGCTGCCAACCGGGTAATCCTCCGAGGACTGAAGAGGAGGTTGGGCGAGGTAAAGAAAGCTTGGGTCGAAGAACTACACAGTGTACTTTGGGCGTACAGGACGACCCCTCATTCAAGCACAGGAGAAACACCGTTCAGGTTAACTTACGGCACCGAAGCCGTGATCCCAGTAAAAATCCGAGAGCCATCTCGTCGGACCGAGTCGCCTCTTGAGGTAGAGCTCAACGACGAAGCTATGAGGGAAGAACTCGACATGGTCGAGGAAATCCGAGCAGGATCTTCCCTCCGAGAAGCAAAGTTGAAACAACAGATAGCTTTACGCCACAACGCCAAAGTTATCAAGCGCGAATTTGAAGTTGGTGCCCTAGTGCTCCGCAGAAACATGAAGGACTCCCGCGAGGGCAAACTAGCCCCGAACTAGAAAGGCCCATACCGAGTTTACGATAAAACCGAAAACGGCGCCTATTATCTTGAGAACCTTTTCGGCGAAAAACTTGCTCGGCCTTGGAACGATGAAAAACTCAGACGCTATTACAGTTAGGTACGACCTAACACTCCCCGGCCGCATGTACCGAACACGAGGGGAAACCGGACACGGACTCGCGTCATGGTACAGACGCGATTGCTTCACGACAGCAACAGTTGGAACTCCCTATCAGAAGGCAAGGCCAACTACACGGCGGGCCTTACGACTAGACCCACCGCAACAGTACCTGCACGGCAGAACCCCAGCTCGCGATGGGACCGTTCACGCCGCGAGCACTTGGCCCCAACCGCGGACTCGTGCCCTCTAATAGCGCACACCTGCTCTGCGCAACCGGACTGTACACCACACGCCCGGGCAATAAACCTCGGTCGAGCACAAAAAATAAACGACAAAAATGAACATTTAATCAAAGCATGAAATGCGAAATAGAATTAAAAACCGACCAAACTGGCCGGAGATATCCAAATATTACAAAGATTAAGGGCACACAGACCCCAAAAAATTATCTGGGCATGGCCCAACTAACTACTTCGGCACGCAGGCCACAAATGCACCGGCGCACAGGCCAGAAAAGGAAAAGAAACTGATCAAACGTCGCCGTCTTCCTCCTCGGCACCGTTGTCTTCACCCTGAACATCATGCTCGTCCTCCCAGTCCTTAAACTTGGGATTTGATTCGATCCGCCCGTCCACGACTTTGTTGTAAGGACCAATTCCCCTCGTTACCAAGCGCGGGTTGAGAACTTTCAGTTGATCCACCGCGGCCCTGAATCCAACCCCCAAGGTAGCAACGCAGTCGACCTCCAGCTCCCTCACCTTACCCAGAAGCTGATAGCGAGTCACAAAAACCTTCTCGTCTTCATCTTCCTCGGCGACAGGGAGGTGAGACTTCTCTAGTTCGGCAACCCGATCACGCAGCCTTTTCTCCTCGGCTTCCAAGGCCCTGACTCTGTCCTGCGCCTTGCAGAGGTCTTCAACAATGCTGTTTTGGATCTCATACTTGTCCTTATAATTCTCAAACTCGTGCTCCAGCTTGTCATATTTAGTCTGCAGAGAATCGTAATCCTTCTGAGGACAGACCCTTTGAGCATTGAGGGCCAAGGCCAAGGCGGCCACCCTCATCATCCCCTCGAGATCCTCAGACAAGTCCTTGTCCCGAGACACCCTGTCCCGCCTGACTATGTGCCTAACCTCCTCGCGCTCAAGCAACACATTCTTCTTCGAGAAGAGTCCCCTATGCAAAGTACAAGAGGGCAGCACTATGTCGTCATCAGAGGGGTTGTCATTGATGAGAGGACGAAATTCTGGAGTCCCTTCGTTCTTTTGTTTTTTCCCGGCCGGGGAATCACCAGAAGTCGTCCCAACTGACAAAGGGGAGCCACCATCACGAGCGCCCGCAGCAGCCGCCTTGACTTCCTCGACCCGTGTCCGCTTCACGGCCACCTTGGTAGCTGTTTTGTTCTTTGCTCTCATCTTCACGACTTTGTCATGCAAGTCGGCCATTTGCCCTGCAAAACAAAAGGAGTTAGTACCGGAGAGGTATTATTCAAACATGAAATAATTTCCTCACCAAGCAAGATCATCGCATCCCCGTAACCCCCGCACCCGAGGATAGCTTTGGTATTGATATATCGAGGCTCCAGCATGGGACCCCCGTCCTCGTCGAAAAAAGGATCCCCGTTGGGGTAGGTGCATACCGCCGGCCTAAACCCATCTACGAAGGAGGCGAGCCATTGATACCCCGCCGTGTAACGCTCGTTGAGATCCTCATCTCGGAAAATATAGTAGTCAGTCCCATGCTCGAAGTGATCATATTGCCACTTCAACGGGAACCGAGCAGCGGGACCCACCATTTTCACTCCGTCCTGAGTATACTCTCGGATTTCAAACAAATGATCCTCGGCCTCAGGAGTGAGAGGTTTAACCATAAAGTATCGACCCTTGAAATGCTTGATGGAGTCCTGGTAAATGGCGAACAACTTCTTCGGCTGCTTGAAGGACACCCAATTCCATTTGCCATCCGAGTCACGCAACCTCTGCAGATGAAACACTCTGAAAAATAGGAGCAGAGTTGCCTCGACCTCCAAAAATCCGCAAACGATTTCAAAGGCCCTTAGAAACGCAAAGGCGTTAGGGTGGAGCTGGGACGAACACAAACGCAGCCACCCGAAAACGCTCCGCTGTAGACGCGTGAAAGGGAGCCTGAGCCCGACCTCCTTGAAGACGAACTCATACATAGCGAAGCGAGGACCAGGGAATTGCGAGCAGATCCTCTGATGAGACTTGGGCACAAAGGCACCCCAGGAAGGCTCCTTGTTCGGATCAAGATCTTCGAGGACATTAAAGGCCTCCTTAGGATGTGTCGAGAAGCGCGACGCGGTCGTCCTCGGAGCGACGGCCACCCATTCCTCAAGCTCCCTTGGGGAGGTCTCAATGATTGGAACTCCCTCATCCTGCGAGCAACCAATAGCTTCGTCCCCGTCGTATATGTCGAAGACGACGTCGTCCTTGTTTTTCGTCAGCCATTTACCTGAAAAGCAGAGGAAACAGTGAATTCGACTTGTCAAATCCACCCTTCCACCGCAAGTCAAGTGAAAGGGCGAGGAGAGAGGACGAGGAAAGACTCCTGCCTACGACCAACATCCACGACGCACCCTCCTAGGTCCATCAGATCCGACCAACTACCATCGAACTACATTAGAAAAAGGTGCTCGCGAGATAAGGTGACCACCCCCAACGATGGTCGGCAAACACATCTAATTCTCCAACAAATATATACCCTAATCGAGACACGCAACCTCTTTTGCTCGTCGCATTTAAACTCTCCTCGTCTAATTCAAAGGATGGATGTCTCATTCAACTGTCCTCGCTCGGCCTATTCATGTTTCACTCAACAAACGCATATGAAAGAATAACAATTTCCTAAATCTACTCGGCACACACATCAGCCTTGCTCGCTGTACTCTTAAATCTTGCTCGCTACACTCAAACTAGAACATAAATCTTAAATAAACATAAAGGAGAAGACGAGGAACTTACTTGAGAGAGCGGAGGAGAGATGCACGAGACGAAGAAGAGAGCTGTGAACGAGTCTTGGAAGTTTTCAAAATGCTAAGTGATAAATGAATGATCTTCTCGCTCTTTATATAGAGGAAGGAGGCCAAAGGGTGTCATGATGGCCTAGGCAGCCTAGGAGGCGCAATCATTGCCTGCACCCCCAAGGCGGCTCTAAGCATGGGAAAGCGCCAAGTGTCATAAAGTGTCTTGGAAAACCCAAACGGCGCAGCCGGTACTTATTTCGAAACGGTGCTGCAATGATGGCAGTCTCAACAGTCCCCACCTGTTAGTCAAACTCTAACAAGAAGCAACGAAAACGTGTCAAGTAGAAACCAAAAGGACAGTCACCTCCTCGGCCGGACTCCAAGAACTAGAGTCGACCACCTCTTTGGTCTTGTGCCCCCATCAGCAGCTCCTCTCCCCGCTAACCTAAGCACCCGAGGAGAGCCCAGTTGACAACAAACGTTCATACTCGTGCTCGGCCAGCCTCTTGGTTAAAGTCATCACTCCCACACGACTAGTGACTTGGGGGGCTCCTGTTCTGGACTGGGCTGAGCAGGCCCAGCTCTCCCTTCTAGCCGAGCAGGCCCAAAGCGTTTGGGCCCATTTACTTGGTAGCCGTTACAGATTGTCCAAGCACGAAGAGCACGCGTCACGCTACAGCAAAGGATCCGGTCAACCTCTTCTGAATCCTGCGCCACGCTCATCCAGGACGTGGGTCACCTGCTGACTCAGCCCTAGCACAAGGGTGTTCTGGCAGTTTCCTAGCACTTGGGCCTCCAACTGGATTTGGCCCAATTAGGAAACCTTGGCCCAACGCTGGGGGCTATAAATACCCTCTTTCACTAGAGGGTCAGGTATCATATTCTTCACTCTCTAAACCTTCATTCTCTAATAGCTACTGACTTTAGCATCGGAGGACCTTGCAGGTACCCCCCCCATCTTGCTCTTCAAGCCAGATTCTGCCGCCTTGACGATTCTCCTAATCAGGTAAGATCACTAATTATGTCCAAAATTAGTCTATAATATATAAACTAAATTTACTAAAAGAAATTATTTTTTTCTGATTTTTTGATAGTTTAGAAATAATTAAAAAGCAAATATATAAATTTATACTAAATAATTAAACAAAATATTTTAATTATAAAGAAAAATAAAATATTTTTGGTCCAGAAATTAAATTATCATTTTATCAAATTAATAGTAAAAAGAAAATATTTTTTTGGGTTTTTGAAAGTATTTTTAATTAATTGTTTTTTAGAAGAAATTAAATTAAATAAGAAAAATAAGAAAATAAAATGATGTTGGGATCCTGTGTGGTGAGATCCTGAAGGCATATGGTGTGCCAGCGCATTTGGTTCTTTGGATCTGCACATATCAAGATCTGATGGTAATTGGGGAAGGTGCATGGTAAGATCCAGTGGGTTTACACTCGTATAACCTTTCAGGATTTTGTGAGTCAAACGTGGGACCCAGCAAGCCACGTGCAACCAATAGCGAGAGGAGAGAGGGAAGTCTTTGGTTGACCGTCCAATGAGGTCATTTGCAGGTGCCACGCGTGCAAGTTTAACTTTCCGCCTGCACTATTCATCATCCCTAACCTATTTCCTGCGGATTTAGCTTCGAAAACAGCTACGACTTTACCTGCGAATTTTGCTTCTTTTTTTTCATGCTTCTTGAAACCTGCAAGAAACGATCTGAAACAAACAACTAAGCACCCAGATTAACTAATTAACATGTTCTGAGTTCACTGGTGGTATAAACTCTTCATGAAAACGCGTGTAAGTATCAAAACGAAGAAATTGAAGCTTAGAGCTTCAAAAATGGCACCTGATGTTATGGGACTTAAAGCTTACATGTGTTACGTTGGATCTTCCCTAATTCATGTTAGGAACTCATAAAAATCATTGTATTACATTGAAAAGGATTAGAACATGAGATACCAAAATCTAAAGTTTAATAGAATATGGAGATATTATTATGCATGTTCTAAGTACAAACAATCATGGCCAGTGATCTGAACCTACTCTATATTAGCCCAGGAGGAGATTGAGGTGATTATTTTGGGTTGATATGAGGTTTTACAAAGAAAACGAAAAATTGAAAGTATGTGATATTTTTTTGAAGTTTTGGTGAGTTTGTTGCAAGTTCTTTGGAAATCTTTTCGTCCTCCCTTTGATGCTGAAGGATGCATGCTATTTATAGGCAAGATTGAGTGCTGATAAACTCAAGCAACCAAGCCTAGTCTTGCATACTTGAGTGCTTTGAATTTTTGAACATTTTCATTAATGGAAACCTTTGAAAAACTTGGCCATGGCTTCAAATTTCTTCAACCACTTCTGCCACTCCATTGCTCAGAGTTTTCTGTCCCCTTGAACCAATCTTGAGCTACTAGAAGCAAAGACTTTGGCCATAATTGAATTATTTCTTTTTAATTTAATTTTAAATGAATAAAATTAAATCAAAAATGAAATAAAAACCTCATGGGCTTAAGATTGGTCGTGGATGGCCTTAAGAAACTTAGAAACATGTTTGGATCACAAAATATTAGGCCCCTTTGGAAAAAAATCAAGTTTGATCAATGATGGTTTCATGTATTTTCCCAAAAAAATGGCCAACTTCAATAAGGCATAACTCCTTCAATTTTGATCATATGAATGTGTTCTTGTACTTTTTGGAATCCTCAAGATGTCCTCTACAAGCCACTTTGGAAGCTTTTTTGCATTTGGAGAAGTTATCTTGATGATATGGGCTTTGACAAAAAACTGCTTTTTGTTGACCTAAAAAAGGACCTGTAATGTTTTGGCTTGCTGATCTCAAATGGTGGATCATATGATCATGGGACCAATTGCATCTTGTAGATAAATGAAAATCCTTCAAAATGAGCTTTGGTTGGAATTTTTCTGATGTTCCATGAGAGAGTTATGGCCGATCAAAGTTCAGTTGACTTTTTAGGAAAAAACCCTAAATTTGAAAATTTGTCTGGTGGTACTTTGAGACATGTGGAAATTTGTGAAATCCATTTGAGGTCTCAAAAACTCATTCTCCTGAAAAAACAAAAAATCCTAGTTAGGGACTGTTTGTGTAGGAGACAGTTAAGCGTACCTGATTTTTGTGCAGTTTTGAGTCTCTGCTGATCATGTGAGTATCACGAGACTTCTAAAACAAAAATCTTGGAAATTTGAAGTGCAGATCTTGAGGTGTGGCAGTTGAATTGACTATTGGTACAAATGCGGGGAAATGCGCTGGTAACGAGGTTTGACTGGTAACTGGCCATCCGGGTATTAACGTAGCAGTTAAAGTGAAAACTTAACAATTACAGTTAGTTTTTTTTATTTCATTTTTGTTGTTGATGGTGGAAAATTATTTACATGATTTGTTAGTAAAACAAAAACAGAATAAATAAAATATATACCGTACGCGAATAAATATTGAAAATAAAATGATAAATGATTTAATGCACAGAAAAATAAATATTTAACTAGCAATAAACACAAATAATATTATCTCAATAATTAAACGATGGTATAACAGACAATACAATATTTAATACTGACAGTACAAATATCACATAACGGCAAGAACAATGAACAGTACATTATAACACATACAACGAACGGTACATTATTTGAAAACAACAAACACGACAAACTTTAAGTATGACGATTAAAGACCCACGCTATAAACAACAGTAAATAGATGGCCGGGAGTGAAAACGACCCAGGTCCGCGTTCTTTAGGATTATGAAGACAAAAAAAGACATGATCACCACAAAAATAGTGATGACCACAAGAAGAAACGTTTCCACCCACTTTGCTATTTTTTGCCGAGGAAGAAGAGAAAATGATTTTATGGAAGATAATATGATAGAAATTTGGGAGATGAGTGAAAATTTGATGTGAGAAATTATGGGAAAAATGAGGAGTATTTATAGAGTGAAAAGAGAGAGATAGAGACGTTGGGGAATAGAGCGGCACCGTAAAAGGGAAAATTTGAATGGTAGTAGAATTTGAAAAAAATATGGTAGGTTTTGAAAAGAAAGAGGTATAGAATAAAGTTAGGATTTGATTTGAAAGAAGGAGATTTGAAAATAAAAGAAGAGATTTTGAAAAATAATATAGTATAAAATAAAAATTAGTGGGAAATAAAACCAATAATAATTTAATTGTTACCAGTATGATCTGAAACCCCGGACTCTGCGCCTGCAAATTTTAATTCTGTACCAACTGCGTCAGCATTATTTATCTGAAAATAAATCTCAAATAAACAGTGTATGAAGTGATAAACAGTATTTGGCGTTTATGTAAGAATAAATTCAACAGTGAAACAAAATACTGTATAAAAAATTCTAAAAATTGAGTATTCATAAAATCAGGATATTTATGAAATAAAAATCCAAGATTGTATAAAACTTCAAATTTTTAGACAGAAGTCTGTTGACTTCCCTTTGAAAAAAAGACGCGGGCAAATTTTGGGGTATAACAGTTGCCCCTATTCAATCTTCTTAAACCTGAAGAGACCGATTGGAATCTGAAGGTAGAAGATGATTGAATATTTAGATGCCCTGAAAATTTGCACTTACCTCCACCAGAAGTGATGTTGGAATTTGCATTGAATGCGGCTTGAGAAATGTCGTTTTGTTAATTTTTGAACAAAACCTTACCTGAGATGGGCTTTCAGATACCATCTAGTATATGTGTTGATGGTTTGTTTATCATAATGAATCCATTGATTATATCTTGATGAAGGATTTAAACCTCTGTGTTGACCATTACGGAACCGTCCGAGGTTACCGCTTTTAGATTTTGAAAGTTGATCGTTATGGAACCGTCCGAGGTGTCCGCTTTAGATTTTGAATGTTGATAGTTATGGAACCGTCTGAGGTATCGACTTAAATATGAAGGTAGATTGTTTAAGGAACTGTCCGAGGTATCGACTTAAAATATGAGGGTAGATTGTTTAAGGAACCTGTCTGAGGTATCGACTTAGATCCGAAGGTAGATCATTAAGGAACCATCCAAGGTATCTACTTAGATCCAAAGGTAGATCATTAAGGAACCGTCCAAGGTATCGACTTAGATCCAAAGGTAGATCATTAAGGAACCGTCCAAGGTATCGACTTAGATCTGAAGGTAGATTGTTTAAGGAACCGTCCAAGGTATCGACTTAAATCTGAGGGTAGATCATTAAGGAACCGTCCAAGGTATCGACTTAGATCTGAAAGGTTTTGAAGTTGTTTATCTGACTGCAGCAGTAACCTGAAAAAGGCAAAGTTAGTTTTCTTATGCCATGTCATGATGCATGTAATGCGTTTATGTGACGGGATTCTCAAAATAAATGATGCATGTAATGCATGTTATGTACGCATTCGTCGCGATGCATTATGTATTATGTATGAACATGTATGCAATGGTATGATGTATGGATACGACTATGTGATGGAAGCGTATCAATGATTTTGTCTATCAATTTTGAGAAAGTAAATCTCTGTATGCTGCTTGGAGATGATGGCATTATGACCGTTGATGAGATTATTGATTACCACTTGGGGATGAGATTAACTTGAAGGATCTAATCTTGATGCACCCTAATTAAGGATAAGAGAGATGGATAATCCTCCAATGCACTATCTGATCAGGTTTTTGTGGAGGATCCGACCTTCTGGGGATAGTGATCTTGAACAGCCCTACTGGGGGGTGAAGGAGATGAAAAATCCTTCGATGTAACATCTTGTCCGAGCTTGGGGATCGGGTCCCTTGAATAATGTTGTTGGAGAAAAGAATCCTGTCGAGGTTCTTGCTGAGGAATGTATCTCTGTTGGAGATTTACTTCCGTTGACAGATGAAACATATTAGAGGATTTATTTTGACAGTGTGATCATCGTGAATGTACACTACAAGCGTTGAAAGCTCGCTTATAATCTTCTGATGCTCGTACTCAGTGTCGGAGACGAAACACTCCGTTGGGGAATTAATTAGGCCCTGCTTATCCGGAGCTGACCTCTTGAAGATTGCTTTGTGGGGGATATTCCCATGTTGCCGGTTTCGGGATAACGTCCGGATGATTGGGACATTACCTGAATGCTATTCCTGTTTTCATGTTTTTGATAAACATCAATCATATTTAAATGCATATGTTCATTCAAAATTATCATTGGGAAGTTTACGCATTCAAAATAGAGAAAGTAAAAAACATTGATTTTGAGCGTGAATTGTCTGGATCGCCCTTTCAGGATTTCAATCCACCGAGACGCCCATTTTTTGCCTAAGTCGCCCTTTCGGGTTTTCAACTTAGCGAGCTTTTATTTCTTTAAGCGAAGTACCTTTTGACTATGTCCACATTCACAGGGTGTGGGAAATCCTCGCCATCCATAGTGGTAAGCAACATGGCTCCGCCGGAGAATACTTTCTTGATTACAAATGGTCCCTTATAAGTGGGAGTCCACTTGCCCCTGGGATCACCCTGTGGTAAGATGATACGTTTGTCAACCAAATCACCGGTTTGATATGCCTGACTTTTGACTTTTCTGTTGAAAGCTTTGATCATACGTTTCTGGTACAACTGACCATGACAAATAGCCGTAAGCCTCTTCTCATCAATCAAGTTTATCTGGTCCAACCGAGTCTGAATCCAATCGTCTTCGTCTAGATTGACTTCTTTCATAATCCTTAGGGAAGGAATCTGAATTTCAATTGGAAGAACTGCCTCCATACCATAGACTAAGGAGAATGGAGTTTCCCCTGTTGAGGTACGTGTTGAAGTGCGATAACCGTGAAGAGCAAAAGGTAACATCTCATGCCAGTCTTTGTAGGTTACTGTCATCTTCTGTATGATCTTCTTGATGTTCTTGTTGGCAGCTTCCACGACACCATTCATCTTTGGTCGATATGGAGAGGAATTATGATTTTTAATCTTGAACTGCGTGCAAAGTTCAGTAATCATCCTGTTGTTTAAATTTGTGCCATTGTCTGTGATGATCCTTTCAGGGATGCCATACCGACAAATGAAACTGTGCTTGATAAACCGGGCCACAACATTCTTGGTGACAGAAGCAAACGAGGCTGCCTCTACCCATTTGGTGAAGTAATCAATAGCGACCAAGATAAAACGATGTCCGTTGGAAGCCGTAGGCTTGATTTCTCCAATCATATCGATGCCCCACATTACAAAAGGCCAAGGATCCGTCAAAACGTTTAATGGGACTGGAGGTACATGTACTTTGTCGGTGTATATCTGGCATTTGTGACAAGTTCTAGAGTGATGATGGCAGTCTGTCTCCATGGTAGATCAATAGTAACCTGCTCTCAAAATCTTTTTAGCCATTGTATGTCCACTTGAATGAGTACCAAAGGTACCGTCGTGTATATCTTCCAAAATCTGTTCCGCTTCCTTCTTGTTCACACAACGAAGCAGAGTCGAGTCATGATTGTGTTTGTACAGGGTTCCATTACTTAGAAAGAATTTGGCAGCAAATCTTCTTAGTAACTTTATATCATTAATGGATGCCCCTTCAAGATACTCCTGAGCTTCGAGATATCTTTTTACTTCATGGAACCATGGTTTTTCTTCCACTCCTTCGGTATTGATCTCGTTGCAATAGGCTGGTTCATCCTGTCTGTAAATGGTGATCATAGGCGCCTCATTGTCCCACCTGACTTTGAACATAGATGACATGGTAGCTAAAGCATCAGCCAGTTGATTTTCTTCGCGCGGGATATGCTCAAAAGTGATTTCTTCGAAGTAAGGAATCAAACTCAGCACATGTTCTTTGTAAGGAATTAGATTCGGGTGCTTTGTGTCCCATTCTCCTTTAACTTGATAAATTACAAGGGCCGAGTCCCCGTATACCTCCAGGAACTTGATTCTCAAATTGATTGCAGCTTTGAGACCCAAAATACATGCTTCGTACTCGGCTATATTGTTAGTGTAGTCGAAACATAGTCTGGCAGTGAATGGTGTATGTCCTCCTGCAGGAGAAATGATCACAGCTCCGATGCCATTGCCAAGCACATTAGAGGCTCCATCAAAAACCATAGTCCATCGGGACCCTGGCTCGGGTCCTTCCTCCGGTCCGGGTTGTTCGTAGTCAGTAACTAGCATAATGTCTTCATCTGGGAAGTCAAAGTTCAACGCTTGATAATCATCCACTGCTTGATGAGCCAGATGATCAGCTACCACACTTCCTTTGATTGCCTTTTGCTAAGTGTACTGGATGTCATATTCTGTCAAGATCATTTGCCATCTGGCTATTCTTCCAGAGAGAGCAGGTTTTTTGAAAACATATTTGATAGGATCCATTTTGGAGATCAGCAAAGTGGTATGGCTTAGCATATACTGTCTTAGTCGGCGAGCCGTCCATGCTAAGGCATAGCAAATTTTCTCAAGCAGTGAATATCTTGTTTCACAGTCGGTAAACTTTTTGCTAAGGTAGTAGATTGCATGCTCTTTTCGGCCAGACTCGTCATGTTGGCCCAGTACACACCCCATTGAATCTTCTAACACTGTTAGGTACATTATCAGAGGTCTTCCTTCCACTGGTGGTAACAAGATTGGTGGTTTTTGAAGATATTCTTTGATCTTGTCAAAGGCTAATTGGCATTTGTCGTTCCATCTTTCCACTTGATCTTTCTTCAACAGTTTGAAGATCGGCACACAAGTAGTAGTCATATGGGCAATAAATCTGGCAATGTAGTTCAAACGTCCCAAGAATCCTCTGATTTGTTTCTCGGTACGGGGTATGGGAATTTCTTGAATGGCTTTGACCTTGACAGGATCAACTTCAATACCCTTGCTGCTGACAATGAAACCTAACAATTTACAAGATCTCACCCCAAAGGTACACTTGTTCGGATTCAGTCGCAACCTGTACTTCTTGAGTTTGTCAAACAGCTTGTGTAGATGACTGAGATGTTCTTCTTCAGTGTTGGACTTTGCAATCATATCATCCACATAGACTTCTATTTCCTGATGAATCATATCATGGAACAGAGTTACCATTGCACGCTGATACGTTGCTCCTGCATTCTTTAAACCAAAAGGCATCACCTGGTAACAAAAGGTTCCCCAGGGTGTTGTGAAAGTTGTCTTTTCCATGTCTTCTGGCGCCATCTTGATCTGATTGTAACCTGAGAATCCGTCCATAAAGGAAAATACCTTGCATTGTGCAGTATTGTCATCCAGTACATCGATGTGAGGTAAAGGGAAATCATCCTTGGGGCTTGCCCGATTTAGATCTCTGTAGTCTACACACATTTTGACTTTCCCGTCTTTTTTAGGTACAGGCACGATGTTAGCTATCCATGGAGGATAACTCACAACTTTTAGAAAGCCAGCATTGAATTGCTTCTCAACCTCGTCTTTAATCTTCTTGGACATGTCGGGCCTACTTCTCCGCAACTTCTGCTTAACTGGAATGCTACCTTCTTTGATCGGCAAGCGATGGACCACAATATCGGTATCGAGACCAGGCATATCTTTATAGGACCAAGCGAATATCCCGACATAGTCTTGTAACATGTGAATCAGTCTTCGCTTGACACTATCTTTTAAACCAGCCCCTATCTTGACTTCTTTCTTTTCTTCGTCACTGCCCAGGTTGATAACCTCAATTGGCTCTTCATGCGGCTGTATAGTCCTTTCTTCTTGTTCTAACAGCCTTGCAAGTTCCCTAGGTACTTCACAATCTTCCTCACTTTCGTCCTCAGTTTGGTAGATCGGATTTTCAAAGTCATGACTGGCAATAGCATAATCGTTATCAACAAGATCCAGAGTGAATGTGAATTTGCATTTATAATGTGGGTGTGTGTAAGAACACATAGCTATTTGAAAACGAATAAAGTAAAAAAAAGAAACAAAAAGGATCGCAAAATTTGAATATGCAAACGTCCCATGATTTTATTGAATGAACATATGATCATGATATGACAAACCCTTATCAAAAGGACCAGTGTGCCCCGAGCAAGGCACCTGGCTTTAAAGTTCATGGTTCGATAGTACAGGAACCATTTTTATTTTTTGGACATATAAACAACGAAAACAGGAAATTGCATTTACTCCTGATCAAAGGAGATAACATCTTCGGCTTTCCAGTTGTTCAATCCATTGTTGTAAGTGGGGAATATCCAGTTGCCCCAGTTGCAGTTGTCTTCTTCGTCTTCCACAACATTGACTTCTTTGGTGACGAGACGGGCTATTGATCCTTCAGGATGAGCAAGATGCTCTGTTGGAGATGAGAGCCCAGGTTGAGGTACCTCTGTTGGCTGAGAGAGATACTCGATAAGATCGTCCCATCCAGTTGGGATGATGTCTTTGATAGAGATTTGCACACTCTAGGGAGCAGCGTACTTCATCAGAAAATCATACTTGCCACTTGGTTCTCCCAGTATATCCCAGGTTTCTTCAGGAGTGACGGGGCTTATGATTATCTTATTGTCTTCGGAATGTTCATCCCATCCAGTTGGGACAATGTCTTCAGTGGCGATTTTTGAGCTCAAGGGAGCGGAATACTTCACCATAAAGTCATACTTGCCACTTGGCTCTCCCAGCGTATCCCAGACTTCTTTTGGAATAGGTGGACTAGGTGGACTTTGGCATTGCTTAGCAACGGAACCTGTGATACTTTTGTCATCTTCGAACTGATCATCCCATCCAGTTGGGACAATGTCTTCAATGGCAATCAGAGAACTCTGAGGAGCAGTGTACTTCACTAGAAAGTCGTACTTGCCACTCGGTTCTCCCAAAGTATCCCAAACCTCTTTAGGAACGGGTGGAACTTCTTTTGGATGTTGCTTAGTAATAAGGTTTGAGATCACTTTGTCGTCTTCGATAGCATTTACTCCTTGGCTGATGAAATGGGACATTAATCCTTCCGAACGAGGATGTTGATCATTCTTCTGAGTTCCATTAGCATAGCCCAGACCTAGCTTATCGAACTTGTAAGGCACATCAGGGAGTTGTCCCCACACTGTGCAACCACCCTCTTCGATCACAACCTTTGCATCTTTGAGAGAAGCCATTGTTGGAGTTATTCTTGTAGCAGGAGCAACAAAGATATGTTTGGCAGTAGAGACAGCCGGAGGGACCACCTCAAAAGCATGGCAGGGGGTCTCGATGAATTCACCATCCATCTCAACATACTTGGAGTTACTTAGGTGGCTAACCACATATTCTTCTTCACCATAAACCGTGACGACCTTGCCTTTTATCGGATATTTTATCTTCTGATGCAGGGTAGAAGTTACAGCGCTTGCCCCATGTATCCAAGGGCGTCCTAGTAAACAGAAGTACGCTAGATGAATGTCCATCACGTAAAAGGTAGAATCAAAGATCTGAGAGCCCATTCTGATTGGGAGCTTAACTTCTCCGTATATTGTTCTTGTTGACCCGTCGAAGGCTCTTACCACAACATCGCTTGGTTGTAACACAACTCCTTCGAAGTCAAGTTTCTCCAGTACTACTTTTGGTAACACATTTAACGAGGAACCATTGTCTACCAGCACATGAGACAAAGTGATGCCTTTACATTCAACAGAGATGTGCAGGGCTTTATTGTGATTTTTCCTGGAAGGGGTTAAATCAGCATCAGAGAAACTGAGACCGTTATCCACTGTTAGATTGGCAACACAATTTTCAAATTGGTCGACTGAGTTCTCTTGTGGTACATGTGCAAATTTCAAGAATTTCATCAGGGCCTTGGCATGAGCTTCTGAATACCTCAACAGAGATAGCATTGAAATCTTTGAAGCAGTGTGCCCCAGTTGTTCAACAATATTGTAATCACTTTTGCAGATGATTTTCAAAATCTCCTCCATTTCTTGCTTTGAAGGATCTTCAACAGTGACTTCAACAGGTACTTGAACTGGTTCAATTAATGGCTCTTTGCCTCGAGCATTGACAGCTTTATTAGGAACTGGGACCTGGAGTGGAGTAGTAGTAACATTTGGAGAAATTTCCGGCGAAAAGATCCTTCCACTTCTTGTAATCTTGCTAGTCCCCATAATATTGTCGACATCTGGATTAGTAACCCTCACGGCCTCATCAGTCGAGGTGTCTTGTTTAACTCCATGGACATAAACATTCGCGCCATAGCTCCACGGAACAGCTTTGTCTGAGGAATGTGGAAATGGAGCCGGATTGGTGATGATTACAGATGCTACTCTGGGTGCAGCAGTAATTTTGACGGGTTTATTTGCTGGAATTTTCATAGGGGTTGTGGAAATAACAGACAAATCCTGGCAATAGTTCTTCACATGGGGAATTCTTTCAAACATTATTGCATGATTGTTCATCAGGTGCTGAATGCCTTCCTTCAATTTCGCACAGCCGTTGGACTGAGAAGCACAATGGTAACAATTCTTATTACAACCCGGAAATAAACCGGACTGTAGCAGCTTTGTTTTGATAACTAAGATGGAAGTAGTTAAATTCATCACATCAGCAACATGAGAAGCATCATCTACAACATTGATGGCCTTGTCATGCTTGGGCATAGGAGCAGTAATGACATTTGGAATCTCTGGAGGGTCGAATTCAATTTCCCCAGCATCTATCATGTCTTGGATCTTATTTTTCAAGGCCCAACAGTGATCTGCATCATGTCCAGGACTATTGGAATGGTATGCACATGTTGCGTCGGGGCGATAACTAGGAGAGGAAGTGTTGACATTCTTCGGAGGATCCCTCAATGTAATTAGATTTACTTTTAACAAGTGCTGCAATGCTTGGGAGATGGGCATGTTGATTTTGGTGAAGTTCCTTCTTGGTACGTCTGGCCGACACGTATACTTCGGCGGTTGATCTTGTTGAGGCGCAGACGTAGAGATCAGAACAGCCCCTACAGATTGGTGATGATCACTTTTGTTGCGACCCTTCTGATTGTGCACTGTATTGACTTCATTTATCCCATTGATGGGCCTCTTTGTAGTACCAGAGGAGGAGCCTACTTGAATTTTTCCGCTTTGAATGCCGCTTTCGACACGCTCTCCAGTTAATATCAGATCAGTGAAACCTGACGACGAGCTTCCCAGCAAATTACTATAAAAAGGGCCAGTTAAAGTGCCCATGAACATGTCGACCAGCTCGCGATCAGATAAGGGAGGTTGAACCCTTCCAGCTAGATCTCTCCATTTTTGTGCATACCCTTTGAAGCTTTCTTTCGGTGTCATGGTCATGCCCCGTAGTTGAGTACGGGTTGGTGCAAGGTCAGCGTTGTATTGATACTGTTTGTAGAAAGCAGCAGCCAAATCTTCCCAGGTGTGAACTTTTGCACTTTCTAGTTGGTAGTACCACTCGAGTTGTGTACCCGACAGACTTTCCTGGAAGAAATGAATCCACAATTTTTTATCCACCGTATGAGGTTGTATCTTTCTCACATAGGACCTTAGATGCAGCTTTGGGCAAGAGACTCCATCATACTTTGCAAAGATAGGAACTTTGAACTTTGGAGGGATAACAACCCCTGAGACGAGTCCAAGATTGTTGAAGTCTAAACCAGGAACTTTCTGTATCTCCATAGCTTTCATGCGTTCTTCCAACTGCTGGTATTTGCTATCACCCTGTTCGTCTTCGGAATGATAATCTTCTTCGTTAGAAGAGAGAGAGGGTTTGTCGGAACCCAGGTTGCTGTGATTGTCTTCTTGATCACCTTCACCGACTACTTCAGGGATTGGCGCCTTTTTGGACCTCCTGGCTGGGACTCTGACTTTCTTCACGAGGTGGCTCAAACCTACAGATCCCTTAGGCTTCTTTTTCTTCTTGGCCATCAGGGCTTTCAGTTCCTCTTGCCCTTTTGCTAGCACCAGAATTGCTAACTGAACTTGTACGCTCTGTGCCTCGAGATTCTTGATGCTTGCTTCGAAATCCATCCCTTCGAACTGAAATAAACACGAGAAGATGAGAAACCTGTTATGTGAACCTGTTATGCAATGTTTATGAATGAGATGCATATGCAATGTTTTCAAGGATCTTAGAATTTAGATTCGTTTAAACAAAAGAGAAACAAACATTTATTAGCCAAACATTTTATTTCTTTTCTCTTTTCCTTTTCTCTTTTTCTTTTTTTTTCTTGCCTCTTTCGGGCTTACAAGATAAAGCAAATAAAAGAAAATAAAAGATTCTTCAAGCCTCCCATGGACGCTTTCTCTTTGCACCCAGGAACGTGTTGATCTGCTGTTCTTCATGGAGTTGTTTGGTGAGCTCCAACACTTTCCTCTCATAGTCCTGACAATGTGCTTTGAAAGTGTCCCTTTCTTCATTTAGTTGAACCCAAGATTTCTGCAGCTCTTCCAGGTCAGTCGGCATGTCCGGATGTAGAATAACTCGAGGTTCCTCCCCTTCGACTTCTGGCGCATTAGTCACAGGTAGGATAGCGGGATATGGCATGATGAACTTCTGAGCACGAGCACACACCCATTTGAGGTAAGGCTCCATGGGAATAGAATTCCATTGTCCTAAAGACTTGCTTTCTACTTTGTAGACACTTTCCCAAGCATGTATAAACCTTTGTCGATATCCTTGGGAATCATCTTCGTAGTTGAACACAATGCCATGGATGATCATGTCGTGAGGACCATTTCTTCGTGCATATCCAAATTGGCGCAAAGCTAAAGAGGGATTGTAGGTGATGCCTCCCCTAATGCCAAGGAGCGGCACATTAGGGTATTCCCCACAATGGTCAATAAGAGTGATGTCTTCTTGAAAGAAGTTGTTCCACCGGATATCTGAATGAGATAAGGACATAATTCTGTGAGACCATTGCATCCTTTGCTCGTTTTTCATCACCGATCAGGGAAGGTGTGATGTAAACTATCTAGCCAGTAGTGGTACACAACACATAAGAGTCCCTCGCTTTTTCATGGTACGAGTGCGTAGAGATTGTAGAATGTCTCCCAGCAAAGTAGGTACCGGATTGCGGGTTAAGAAAATGTTGATAGCGTGCACGCCTATGAATTGGTCAGGATTAGGGAATAACACCAACCCATATATCAAAAGAGCCACAATTTCCTCAAAAGCTTGGTAACTCCTATCCTTTAATTGTGATCGAGCCTTTCCCACTATACCAAATTTGTCTTTTAGCAGCACCCCTACTAAAGCGCTTTTAGTAAAAAGCGCTGGTATAGGTTGCGCTAAAAACAAAATAAAAAAACACGCTATAAAAGCGCTCTTAAAGGTGGGGGGTTACGAAAGCGCTTTCAAAAAGCGCTCTTATAGGCTGGGGTACGAAAGCGCTTTCAAAAAGCGCTCTTATAGTGGGGGGTACGAAAGCGCTTTCTGAAAGCGCTCTTATAGGGGGCTTATGAAAGCGCTTTCAAAAGCGCTCTTATAGGGGTGGGGTACAAGAGCGCTTTTATCCTAAAAAGCGCTGGTATAGCCTTAGTTACGAAAGCGCTTTTCAAAAGCGCTGTCATACCCTTTTTAAAATTAAAATTTTTAAAAACAAATTATACTAAACGCGCTTCATCGTTTCCAAATCCCTAATTTCTTCATTGCTGCCCACAGAAAACTGAAACCCAGAAAACTCGCTTCATCGTTTCCAAATCCCTCATTTCTTCATCGTTTCCATCCCTCATTTCTTCATTTCTTCATCGTTTCCATCGTTTTCATCTGAAACTCAGAAAGCTCACCATCTCATAAAATCGTGAGCCACCATTCTCCGTTCTCAATCGTCTTCTTCTCATCGTCTTCTGCTCTTTGCTTGTTCTCATCGTCTTCTGCTCTTTGCTTGTTCTCATCGTCTTCTTCTCAACGGCACTGCTCGTCGCTTGTTCAACTCTGGGCTTTTGTTCAGATTATTCGAGAGACACATACAGGTAAAGGTTCTTTCTCTGAGATACATTCAATTTACCTACTCTGTGGTTTAGACTATTTAGGAGTTTTGGAATGCATATATTTTCCCTACTTAGCTCCTAGTATGTAGTTTAAGTAGTTTAAGTTTTAAAAATGCATACACACTTGAAGTAAGTAGTTTAAGTTATGTATGCTCCATGTGACTGATTTAGTTGCCAATGATTGTTATGCAAGATGGAGAAAACGTATATTGCAATGCTTTTCATGAATTCTGTGTCTATGTCTTTCTTCTTCTATACTGTTTGTTCTTAAGTCCAACGTGTGAAGTGTTTGGTAATAAAGTGTAAAGTTGGAAAGTTTGTATTAAGGGAAAGAAAGACTGAAATCTCTAATGTCTAAATTAAGAAATCCTAGTATGTATCAGTGCTTCGTAAAACATCCCTTACCCACAATTCTTCTTTTATTATTCTAAAGTAAATTTTGCTGTTACCAAAATCCCACGTTTTTGGTTGATTAAAGATACCCAATTCAACCCTCTTTTCTTTCATTAGAATTCCGGTAAAGCTAACTACTATAACATAAAGAACTTGGCAGTTGTATTTCTAACCTTACTTTAGAGCACGCCTTCAATTCTCATGTTTTTGTTTGATTAAAGATACCCAATTCAACCCTCTTTTCTTTCATTAGAATTCCGGTAAAGCTAACTACTATTACATTTTTTGTTTGAAAATTGTGTTAGTTTGTGAGTTTACTTGAATTTGAATGCATTTGACATAATGATACAATGCTGATTTTTTTAAGCTATGGATTATGACCTAATTTTATATTCTTCAATTAAGTTTTTCATTTTATATTTTTTAGGAATATCTTTGCTAGATAGGGGTTACTTGTGAAGAGTGAAAGTTTGATCTCATTTGTAGCGGTAAAAATGTGACTCGAGCGGAATCGCGCGCTCGAAGTACAACAGAGTCGCCACCGAACTTTATTTATTCCAAGAGGGAAAGGGAAAATATCGATAAAACCCACAGCTAAAAAAGAAACGGATAAGATGGTCGTTTGTAACCAAATTAGGGTTCGGGAGTCGGTTAAGCAAGGGGAAGGTATTAGCACCCCTCACCTCCATCGTACTCGATGGGACCCATTTAGTTAGTTTCGTGTTTGAGTGTTAGCGTAATGTTTGTGTTCTCTAGCTTATTAATCGAGAAAAGATAAAAGAAAGATTTTTTAGTTTTTATTATTGTGAAGAAAAGAAAAGATTTTTTATTATTATGCTCGCCAAGACATTTGTATCTTGTGCCTACGTATTCCCTCGTGCAATGGGAAAGTCAGAGCAATCGTAGTTCGGGCTAAGAACCACGAAAAGTTTTTGTTGATTGATTTTAGCGAGAGGTACTCGATCGCTTTCAAATGGAAATACTACGCGCACATGGATATGAGATCACTACAAGAATGAATGACTAAATCAAGATAAGACATGATTTTGGCCATCATCGCATTCGAGTGGAAGATATTCGATCTTCACATGTGGAAGTATGTTCGTATTGAAATTGAATAAGTGTCTCGCTTATGAGAAAAGTTTTGAAAGCCATAAGGCAAAAAAGGTTGAATGAAATTGAGATTATGTTTTAAAGGGACATTTAGCAAAGGATTGAGCATAGGTGTTCACCTAGCGCGTCTTTACCCAAGGTATTGAACAGGAGCGAGCCCCATTGTCACTTGTTGTCCTTGTTAATTAATTTGTTTCAAAAGATCAAGATATTCAAGAGGTGTGCACTTCTTGTCACAAGATCTTTCGGTTTGATTAATGTATTTTAATTCAAAAGATCAAGGTATTCAAGAGGTGTTCACCCCTTGTCACAGGACCTTTTGGTTTGATTAAGTGTTTTAGATTCAAAAGATCAAGGTATTCATGAGGTGTGCACCCCTTGTCACTCAATCTCCTGGTTTGATTGATGTATTTTGATTCAAAGGATCAAGGTATTCAAGAGGTGTGCACTTCTTGTTACAGGATCACTTTGATTAATTAAAGAGTTTTGGTTCAAGAAAATCAAGGTATTCAAGAGGTGTGCACTTCTTGTCACTTGATTTCTCGATTTATTTAAGAAAGCATTTTATTGCTTGATTCAAAGGACCGAAGGTATTCAAGAGGTGTGCACTTCTTGTCACTTGATCACTTTGATTTTATTAATGAAAGGTTTAAAAAAGGTGTTAATCCAAAAGAATCGAGGTATTCAAGAGGTGTACACTTCTTGTCACTCGATCTCTCGGTATGGTTTAAAGAATTTTTGTAACAAAGAAAAACTCGACGTTGGATCGAGAAGTTTATTTGTATCGACTTGGCGTTGGACCAAGATTTATTGACTTAATGTTTTTGGTATTTTTAATATTAAAAGAGAAAATATATTTTTGTGTTTTAGATGCTAAATAGAAATAAAATAAAAAAAACCTGATTAAAAATAAAATATATATTTTTGGTATTTTTAATTACACATGAGAAACTAAAATTCTAAGATAAAAAACATATTTTTTTACTTTTTATAATATATACATATTAGAAGATAAAGACAATTGATTAAACAAAATTAAAAAATAAAAATAAATTGGGCTAAAATAAAAATGCAAATAGGGAGTGTAAATAGTAGTTGGGCGTTGGCCCAAAGGAAACGGCCCAAGATAGTTGAGAAAGAAAAAAAACGATGGACCTGGGCCGGGTCAGGTTGACCCAGAATCCATCCCCGTTCTAACAATCAGCGGGTTAAGAAAAAAACCCTAAAACAAGTTCAGCATCTCTCTCAATTTTCGTTCTCTCTCTGTTTCACTTCTCTCACTGTTTCGCTTCTCTCACAGTTCTCTCTTTGCTTCGCAAAATAGAACAAGAACACCAACATTCTCTCAATGCTCTCTCTCTCTCTCGCGATTATCTCTCGTCTCAACGAACAAACAAGCAACAATAACAAATACGAAACTCTCTTCTTCACTCGCTCTCATGAACAGAACAACACTCTTCGTCTCTTGATCTCACTCGCTCACGTCTCAAGCAAAAATCCTCATTAAAAGTTGAGATTCAAATCGAACAAGAACAGAAACAAACAACACTATACCCTTATCCCCAAATCAAACCTAGCCCCAAATTATCATGTAGTTCAATTACATACAAGCATAATCAGTGTCCAAGGAAGAAATGGAATCAACATGCAGAGATAAAATAAATTTAAAGTGAAACGAAGTCAATACCGCCTCTGAAAGCTTCGCGGATGATCTTCTGTTGGTAAGTTCTTTGCTCTTCCCTGCTTCGTCTGAACTTCGCTCAATCTTTCCTCTTCTGCTTATTCGCCTGGGTGTGAGTTGATGCGTGTCGTTGTTGTTTTTGCGGTTTGGTGATGGTGTGCTGTCGAAACGTTTGTTTGTTGAAGTTTCGATGATGGTTGATACGGGTCGTTTAGAGGAATTTGTTGTTCAGAAATTGTGAAAGGTAATGGGTGGTTGTCGATGGTGATGATGTTGGCGGTTTGTATCAGATGAGTATGGAGGTTGTGCTGTTGAGATTGTAAGTAGTGGTCGTGAAGGAAGTTTGTGAATTTATGATGGTTTGAAAATGAATCCGTAAATGATGAAATAATGAAGGATCAAATGAAGGTTATGAACAGTTTTGATGGCTTTGCGGTTTAGCTATGTATGAATCGGTTCTGAATTGATATTGTATCTGTGTTGGTGAGTTTATGTTGGGTTTTGCAGAAGTGAGTCGATGGAGTGTGTGTGGAAGGCTGTTTGTGTATAGGTCTGTGAGAGTTTTGGGAGGATAATGCGATTGAAAAACGTGAGGTTTTAGTTCAATGTGATGGTGAGCTTCGGTTTTGCTGTGATGTTTGTTTATTATGGTGATTTTTGCAGTGAGGTTTTTTCCTGGGCAGAAGTATGATTCTCCTTTTTTAGCGTTTCCACCCCCCTTTCATTGTATCATTGCTGTCTTTTTATAGATGAATTTGAGAGGTTTTGGGGGGAAATTGGAATCAAATTTGAACATATTTGTTGTCTGTTTTCTTGGCTTTTTGGATGCAGGTATGGTATGAACAAAATGGTGAAGCTTTTGTCTTCTATCTACAGCGAGCAGCAGGTTTTTGTGCAGTTTGCAGTAATGTTTGGACTGTACTGTTTGGCGTTTGGACCATGTATGCAGAAGACAAGCAGGGTGCAGTTTTTTTTGGACCTTATTGTTTGGACCACTTGGACATAAAAATCAATAATAATTATAATGATAATAATAATATTAAAAATAAAAATTAATCTAAACTAAATCTAAAACAAAAATAATATTAAAACTAAAAATTAATTTAACTATCTAAAATTATTTTTTTGTTGACTTTAATAAAAAGTCAATTTTTTTAAGATATGCAAAAATGCGACGATTTAAATGCAAATGAAATGCGAATGCGACATGACCAGATGAATGAAATTCGTAAGGCAAAAATTGGGGTGCGACAGATGCCCCTATTTAAGTTTCTTCTATCGAAGATGTGAAGAGACTTAAATACAAAGTACACAATTTTTGTCCTTCATATGCAAATGAAATACAATGCATTGACTCTTTTTTTGTTATTTTGAATGTAATATGATCTGAGACAGACTCGATTCTCTGTGGGGAATAAGATAAACTAATGTTGGATAGACTTGGAAAAGAGAGATAAAACTCTGGGTAAAAAGACAGTAGAAGCGTCTAAGAGTGACATTAGACGGATAAAAACACGTGGATTGTGACATCCAATTATTGGCTTTGGATGAAAACAGCGACCCATATCAGCTAATGTACTGGTAAAGGCAAAGAAGACCATCGACTTTAGCTAATGTACTAAAGATGGAAATGAGATCTCTTATCAACTAATGTACTGATAAAAGATGAAAAGGATACACGACTTTAGTTAATGTACTAAAGAAGGAAAAACGATTATATCATCAGTTAATGTACTGAAGATGTGAAACAAATCGACCTGCATCAGTTAATGTACTGATGAGGGAAACAAGAGGGAATTGTCATCAGCTAATGTACTGACGAAAGGAAATCCTATACCAGTTAATGTACTGATAAGGAAAGAAGAAAGAGGCTCACGTTAGTTAATGTACTGACGAAGAGAAGTCCTATACCAGCTGGTGTACTGATAAGGAGGAAACAACCATGATCAATCATCGGCTAATGTACTGACGAGAGAAAATAGGAGACATCTGATATCAGCTAATGTACTGATGAAAGTCCTGCATCAGCTAATGTACTAATGACGGGAAACGAAAGTGCATATTATCAGTTAATGTACTAATGATAACAACAAGTGGTGAATGACATCAGCTAATGTACTGATGAATATGACAAAGAGTTGACATTATCAGCTAACGTACTAATAAATGTAAGACGAAATCGCTTTGGTAAATGCCAAGTGAGTTGGACTTAGATCTCAAGGTAAGATGTTTGATAACAACGAGACCTTGAAAGAATGCAAATGAGTATGAATTTTGTTTTGATGCATGATATTGAATTTTCTATGCATGATATGTGAATGATCAACGTAATGCAATTGGTTATGACAACTGAGGTAGACTCTTTTGTGAGGGTAGATTGGGATTCTGATTCCTCGACACAAGAACACTGCCAACATGGTTTCGTCACACTGATGATCCTTTTAAGAAGGATTGATAAACTGCTTGGGGATCACTGAAGGAGATTTCCCATGGATGACTAATTGTTACCTGATCGTTGCTTCAGTTCTTGAAATAAATGTTGGGGAGACTTGCCCCATTATAATTCTTGGAGAACAGGATCTTGAAGTAACGTTCCCCAGATAGGATCACTGATCAAGTTTCTCGACTGTTTGAAATTCCTTGAAGATGAGTACTTACTTGCAAATAAAATGTTCATTCAAAAATGGTAATTTTAATGCAATGCTCAAAGCATATTTTGAAATCAAAATCATTGTAGGAATGATATTATCGATGTAAAGCAAATGAATCAAAGGTCCAAACACAATGGTCTAGACATTCAAAATGATGGATAAAGCAAAAGGTATGGTAAAACAAACGATTTGCAAAGATCTTTAGGAGTCAGGTTAACGCAACCTTGTTGTAGTATGCTTTCAAAATAAACCTAGCTTCAATTAGGTCTTTTGAAGGTTGTAACGTGGCTGGGTTCACGGTTTTAGAAACAAAGGATATAGGCTCAAAGTATATTTGTACCCACCCATTCTTCGTGATGAACTTCGATCCTACGCTTAGTTAATTCAAATTATGCATTCAGGCTCCAAGAGGCTTTGGAATTGCACCTATGATAGTGATGATGGTTTAAAGACCAAGGGAATTTTTGAGATGGCAGTCACTTCTTCCTTTTGATAGTCACAACGTTTTATTGTTGTTCAAGGACTTTATTGACTTCTCTTTTTTGCTTTATATCCCTAACTTTTGCCTGAACTGTTTCTTTTTAGGATTACAGTCAGCGGGATGCCCCAGTTTTGCCTAAGTCTCCTTCGTAGGTTTTGACTTAGCGGACTCTTTTTTTTTTGAAATATTTTTTGTATTGGAAAGATAGTGACTGCCTTGAAAATGATTAATGATAACCATCTTGGTCATTTTTGATCGAAACCCTTATTGAAAGGTGTACTTAATGATTATCTTGAATTTGAATGCACAGGCAAATTAACTGAGAACTACCCTGCCCCAGGTTAAAATTGCGGGTTTTTTCGTTTAAAAAGAAACTCCAACTTCGAAGGCTCGGAGGGGTTGACTAGGGATTAACTTCCTTTTTTCTCCAGTGTTTGGGATTGAAACAATGCCTTTACATCATCAGAAAAGTTCTATTTGAAAGCATACAATTCAACAACTTGGGTATTTCGTTGTCATCATTCTCCCTCCAATCTTTGCATAAAACACAAGTTTGATAAAGAAAGTGAACAAGAGATATATTCTTTTTTTTTTTTGAAAGATAAAACATAACGAAACACACAATGGATTGAATCAAAATACGCGATGCTCATTTCATTAAAATCAAACACTCAGGAACAAACAAGGTTTAAATGCAGTACATGAAACAAAACAAGGAAATTGCAAACATAAAGAAACAAGGCCTAGTGACTAATCAGTGACGAGGAGGAGCTATCCTGTCTGAAACACTTGGCTTTAGGAAAGTAGCTTGCTCGATCTTCAGCCACTAAGTTTTGGCAAGGGATTGTTGACAACATTGGGATTGGTATCCTTGAAAGATATCATCCTCTTATCAATTAGATCTTGAACTTTTTCTTTCAGAATTCTGCAATCTTCAATTGAATGACCCACCACCCCACCATGGAAGTCACATTTGACATTCGGATCGTACCCAGGAGGGAATGGAGCTATTCTCGGTTGAGTAGGTCTAGGAGTCACCAATGATTTCTGAATCAAAGTTGGATACAACTCAGTGTAAGTCATGGGAATAGGATCAAAGTGAGTCCTATTGCGGTTCTGATGTTGAGGAACTTGAAATGGTTGGGGTGGTGGGTCATTCAATTGAAGATTGCAGAATTCTGAAAGAAAAAGTTCAAGATCTAATTGATAAGAGGATGATATCTTTCAAGGATACCAATCCCAATGTTGTCAACAATCCCTTGCCAAAACTTAGTGGCTGAAGATCGAGCAAGCTACTTTCCTAAAGCCAAGTGTTTCAGACAGGATAGCTCCTCTTCGTCACTGATTAGCGGTAACCCAGCAGAGTCGCCACTTTCTGTAGCGGTAAAAATGGTGACTCGAGCGGTTTCGCGCACTCGAAGTACAACAGAGTCGCCACCGAACTTTATTTATTCCAAAAGGAAAGGGAAAATATCGATAAAACCCACGAATAAAAAGATAACGGATAAGATGGTCATCGCAACCAAATTAGGGTTCGGGAGTCGGTTAAGCAAGGGGAAGGTATTAGCACCCCTCACCTCCATCGTACTCGATGGGACCCATTTAGTTAGTTTCGCGTTTGAGTGTTTAGTGTAATGTTTGTGTTCTTATGCTTATTAATCGAGAAAAGATGAAAGAAATGTTTTTAGGGTTTTTATTATTATGAAGAAAAAAGAAATGATTTTTTATTATTATGCTCGCCAAGACATTTGTATCTTGTGCCTACGTATTCCCTAGTGCAATGGGAAAGTCAGAGCAATCGTAGTTCGGGCGAAGAACCACAAATGTTTTGTTGATTGATTTTAGCGAGAGGTACTCGATCGCTTTCAAATGGAAATACTACGCGCACATGGATATGAGATCACTACAAGAATGGATGAGTAAATCAAGATAAGACGTGATTTTGGCCATCATCGCATTCGAGTGGAAGATATTTGATCTTCAAATGTGGAAGTATGTTCGTATTGAAAATTGGATAAGTGTCTCGTTTATGAAAAGAGTTTTTTAAAAAAAAAAAAAAGCCCTAAGGCAAAAAGGTTGAATGAAATTGAGATTATGTTTTAAAGGGACATTTAGCAAAGGATTGAGCATAGGTGTTCACCTAGCGCGTCTTTACCCAAGGTATTGAACAGGAGCGAGCCCCATTGTCACTTGTTGTCCTTGTTAATTAATTTGTTTCAAAAGATCAAGGTATTCAAGAGGTGTGCACTTCTTGTCACAAGATCTTTCGGTTTGATTAATGTATTTTAATTCAAAAGATCAAGGTATTCAAGAGGTGTGCACTTCTTGTCACAAGATCTTTCGGTTTGATTAATGTATTTTAGTTCAAAAGATCAAGGTATTCAAGAGGTGTTCACCCCTTGTCACAGGACCTTTTGGTTTGATTAAGTGTTTTAGATCAAAAGATCAAGGTATTCAAGAGGTGTGCACCCCTTGTCACTTTATCTCTTGTTTTGGTTAATGTGTTTTGATTCGAAAGATCAGGGTATTCAAGAGGTGTTCACCCCTTGTCACAGGATCTTTCGGTTTGATTAATTTGTATTGATTCAAAAGATCAAGGTATTCAAGAGGTGTTCACCCCTTGTCACTTAACCTTTTGGTTTTATTAATGTGTTTTTATTCAAAGGATTAAGGTATTCAAGAGGTGTTCACTTCTTGTCACTAGATCACTTTGATTTGATTAAGAAAGCTTTTTATTGTCTGATTCAAAGGATCGAAGGTATTCAAGAGGTGTGCACTTCTTGTCACTTGTTCACTTTGATTTTATTAATGTGTTTTAGTTAAAAAGAATCAAGGTATTCAAGAGGTGTACACTTCTTGTCACTCGATTTTTCGGTATGGTTAAAAAGATTTTTGTGAAGAAGATACTCGACATTGGATCGAGAAATTATTTGTAGCCACTTGGCGTTGAACCAAGGTTTATTGACTTTGAATTGAAAGATTAATTTAAAGTTTTTTTGAATTTTTAATATGGACAATAAAACTAACATGTTTTGATATTAAAATAAAATATTTTTGTATTTTAAATTAATAAAGAAAACCTAAACTAGTAGTAAACACCATAAAAAAAAATAGATAATAAAGAAATAAATGGGCTAAAAAAAATAAAAAGGATGTACCAAACAAAAACGTGTGGGCCAAAATGAGCAGGCCCAAAACAGAATTAAAACAACACAGGTGGCGGGGTGCGCTGGTATTGAGGGTGTGTAAAGAAAAAACGGATTTGGGCTTTGCAGAAATAATTGGCCCGACAACAATTAGACAAATGAAACCCTAAAACAAGTCAAAAGGGGTCCGCTCTTTTCTCTGAACAAAACGGTCTCGACATCTCTCTCTATGCTCTCACCTCACGATTTCAAACTGTGCTTTCACGATCTCTCTCTCGATCTCAGCTTTGCTTAATAGAACAAGAACAACAACAATCTATCGATGCTCTCTCTCTCTCTCTCTCTCTCTCTCGCGGTTACAACAAGAATACATGTCAGAACAAAAATCTTTTGAAACCTATATCTCAAAACCATGATCATGAATCCGCACAGACAAGAACAATCAATATGAGTAAAAACAACAACGACAACGAGTATTTCATAGTAATCGAGCAAAGATGAAGATTATAACAAGCACATAGAAATGTTCAGAAAAGAAAGATTAACCGACTCCAAATGTTCTTGGAGGTGACGAATCCACGGTAATCTTGATTCTCTTCTTCTCTGCTTAGATCTTCTTCCACTCAGCTGCTAGTTCGTTATTGAATCGGCGAAGTTGCTCGGTGTTGATCTGTAATGATGATGAATGAAGCGATGTTGTTGTTATTGTTGCAGCAAGAGTTGTTCCTGGGATCGTTTGCGACACTGAGTTAGATGTTGTTGCGATTCTGAATTGCCGACACGTTATGAATACTTTGGTTTAAGTTTCGTTGCGGTTTTGTTTGAGGGTTTTTGCAGGTTCTATGATGAATGATGTTGTGAGGTTATTCTGATGCAGCAGGTTTGAGAGTGAAGATTTTGGTGGACTTTGAAGGTGAAGTTTAAGGAGGTTTAGTTTTTGTTGTGGACACAAAGCATATGAATGATGATGCACACGGTTTTGGATAAGAATAACAGAGGTTTCTATGATGTTAAAGGTTATGGATGAATGGCTTGACACTGTCTTTACATGTTTCGGAGGAAGTGGTTTTGAATTTGTGGCCACTAACTTTTCTCCTTTTTCTCCCCCCTTTGCTGTTGTGATGAATCTCCCTTTTTATAGGCTGAGATTAGGTTTTTAGATGTAGAATTGGGGGGAAATTTGGGATGAAGTTTGAACTTTTATGGAAGCTGAATTTGGTTCTTTTCTTGTGCAGGTTTTGGTTTAACATTTTTGTGCAATTTTTGGATGCATTGTGCAGAGCTATGGTGCAGGGTAGCAGGTTTTTGGCATGGCATGAATAGAGATGTTGAGATGTGAGAAGATAGAAACACAAATATGGCTGCATCAAAAAAGCAAACGTGAAAGACCCCAATTTTTTTATTTTTTTATTTTGACAATTACAATAAGAAAAGGGACATAATAATAATAATAATAACTAAAATAATAATAATGATGATAAAAAAGTGTTAAAACAAAATATAGAATAAAAACTATTTTTTTTTTTAATTCAATGAAGAATCTCTCCCTTTTTATGCTTTTTTACATTTTGAAGCTAATTGAAAACAAAAATAAACCCTAAATAAAAATAAAGATAAAATGCTACTAATCTTAATAGATGGACAAAGTCAAATTAGAAATTAAAACACAAATTTTTGAGATATATATATATATATATATATATATATATATATATATATATTTAAAAAAGATAACAATAAGAATAAATATCTGTCTAAAAACAACACTCAGATAAAAAATATGCAAAGATGCGAATGCGAAGTTATTTTTTGTTGACTTTATAACAAAAATCATTTTTTTTCAAAATATGCAACGATATGATGATTGAAATGCGCGGGGCAAAAATTGGGGTATGACAGATGCCCCTATTTAATTATCTCAAGCCAGATAGCATGAGAGACTTCAGTCTTCATGGTATCAATGGCGAAAGGTAATTAAATACAAAAGTACACAATTTTTGTCCTTCATATGCAAATGAAATGCAATGCATTGACTCTTTTTTTGTTATTTTGAATGTAATATGATATGAGACAGACTCGATTCTCTGTGGGGAATAAGATAAACTAATGTTGGATAGACTTGGAAAAGAGAGATAAAACTCTGGGTAAAAAGACAGTAGAAGCGTCTAAGAGTGACATTAGACGGATAAAAACACGTGGATTGTGACATCCAATTATTGGCTTTGGATGAAAACAGCGACCCATATCAGCTAATGTACTGGTAAAGGCAAAGAAGACCATCGACTTTAGCTAATGTACTAAAGATGGAAATGAGATCTCTTATCAACTAATGTACTGATAAAAGATGAAAAGGATACACGACTTTAGTTAATGTACTAAAGAAGGAAAAACAATTAGATAACAATCAGTCAATGAGGGGCATTCTTCTTCAACAATCCCCAGCAGAGTCGCCACTTTCTGTAGCGGTAAAAATGTGACTCGAGCGGAATCGCGCGCTCGAAGTACAACAGAGTCGCCACCGAACTTTATTTATTCCAAGAGGGAAAGGGAAAATATCGATAAAACCCACAGCTAAAAAAGAAACGGATAAGATGGTCGTTTGTAACCAAATTAGGGTTCGGGAGTCGGTTAAGCAAGGGGAAGGTATTAGCACCCCTCACCTCCATCGTACTCGATGGGACCCATTTAGTTAGTTTCGTGTTTGAGTGTTAGCGTAATGTTTGTGTTCTTTAGCTTATTAATCGAGAAAATATAAAAGAAAGATTTTTTAGTTTTTATTATTGTGAAGAAAAGAAAAGATTTTTTATTATTATGCTCGCCAAGACGTTTGTATCTTGTGCCTACGTATTCCCTCGTGCAATGGGAAAGTCAGAGCAATTGTAGTTCGGGCTAAGAACCACGAAAAGTTTTTGTTGATTGATTTTAGCGAGAGGTACTCGATCGCTTTCAAATGGAAATACTACGCGCACATGGATATGAGATCACTACAAGAATGAATGACTAAATCAAGATAAGACATGATTTTGGACATCATCGCATTCGAGTGGAAGATATTCGATCTTCACATGTGGAAGTATGTTCGTATTGAAATTGAATAAGTGTCTCGTTTATGAGAAAAGTTTTGAAAGCCATAAGGCAAAAAAGGTTGAATGAAATTGAGATTATGTTTTAAAGGGACATTTAGCAAAGGATTTAGCATAGGTGTTCACCTAGCGCGTCTTTACCCAAGGTATTGAACAGGAGCGATCCCCATTGTCACTTGTTGTCCTTGTTAATTAATTTGTTTCAAAAGATCAAGATATTCAAGAGGTGTGCACTTCTTGTCACAAGATCTTTCGGTTTGATTAATGTATTTTAATTCAAAAGATCAAGGTATTCAAGAGGTGTTCACCCCTTGTCACAGGACCTTTTGGTTTGATTAAGTGTTTTAGATTCAAAAGATCAAGGTATTCAAGAGGTGTGCACCCCTTGTCACTCAATCTCCTGGTTTGATTGATGTATTTTGATTCAAAGGATCAAGGTATTCAAGAGGTGTGCACTTCTTGTCACAGGATCACTTTGATTAATTAAAGAGTTTTGGTTCAAGAAAATCAAGGTATTCAAGAGGTGTGCACTTCTTGTCACTTGATTTCTCGATTTATTTAAGAAAGCATTTTATTGCTTGATTCAAAGGACCGAAGGTATTCAAGAGGTGTGCACTTCTTGTCACTTGATCACTTTGATTTTATTAATGAAAGGTTTAAAAAAGGTGTTAATCCAAAAGAATCGAGGTATTCAAGAGGTGTACACTTCTTGTCACTCGATCTCTCGGTATGGTTTAAAGAATTTTTGTAACAAAGAAAAACTCGACGTTGGATCGAGAAGTTTATTTGTATCGACTTGGCGTTGGACCAAGATTTATTGACTTAATGTTTTTGGTATTTTTAATATTAAAAGAGAAAATATATTTTTGTGTTTTAGATGCTAAATAGAAATAAAATAAAAAAAACCTGATTAAAAATATAATATATATTTTTGGTATTTTTAATTACACATGAGAAACTAAAATTCTAAGATAAAAAACATATTTTTTTACTTTTTATAATATATACATATTAGAAGATAAAGACAATTGATTAAACAAAATTAAAAAATAAAAATAAATTGGGCTAAAATAAAAATGCAAATAGGGAGTGTAAATAGTAGCTGGGCGTTGGCCCAAAGGAAACGGCCCAAGATAGTTGAGAAAGAAAAAAAACGATGGACCTGGGCCGGGTCAGGTTGACCCAGAATCCATCCCCGTTCTAACAATCAGCGGGTTAAGAAAAAAACCCTAAAACAAGTTCAGCATCTCTCTCAATTTTCGTTCTCTCTCTGTTTCACTTCTCTCACTGTTTCGCTTCTCTCACAGTTCTCTCTTTGCTTCGCAAAATAGAACAAGAACACCAACATTCTCTCAATGCTCTCTCTCTCTCTCTCGCGATTATCTCTCGTCTCAACGAACAAACAAGCAACAATAACAAATACGAAACTCTCTTCTTCACTCGCTCTCATGAACAGAACAACACTCTTCGTCTCTTGATCTCACTCGCTCACGTCTCAAGCAAAAATCCTCATTAAAAGTTGAGATTCAAATCGAACAAGAACAGAAACAAACAACACTATACCCTTATCCCCAAATCAAACCTAGCCCCAAATTATCATGTAGTTCAATTACATACAAGCATAATCAGTGTCCAAGGAAGAAATGGAATCAACATGCAGAGATAAAATAAATTTAAAGTGAAACGAAGTCAATACCGCCTCTGAAAGCTTCGCGGATGATCTTCTGTTGGTAAGTTCTTTGCTCTTCCCTGCTTCGTCTGAACTTCGCTCAATCTTTCCTCTTCTGCTTATTCGCCTGGGTGTGAGTTGATGCGTGTGGTTGTTGTTTTTGCGGTTTGGTGATGGTGTGCTGTCGAAACATTTGTTTGTTGAAGTTTCGATGATGGTTGATACGGGTCGTTGAGAGGAATTTGTTGTTCAGAAATTGTGAAAGGTAATGGGTGGTTGTCGATGGTGATGATGTTGGCGGTTTGTATCAGATGAGTATGGAGGTTGTGCTGTTGAGATTGTAAGTAGTGGTCGTGAAGGAAGTTTGTGAATTTATGATGGTTTGAAAATGAATCCGTAAATGATGAAATAATGAAGGATCAAATGAAGGTTATGAACAATTTTGATGGCTTTGCGGTTTAGCTATGTATGAATCGGTTCTGAATTGATATTGTATCTGTGTTGGTGAGTTTATGTTGGGTTTTGCAGAAGTGAGTCGATGGAGTGTGTGTGGAAGGCTGTTTGTGTATCGGTCTGTGAGAGTTTTGGGAGGATAATGCGATTGAAACGTGAGGTTTTAGTTCAATGTGATGGTGAGCTTCGGTTTTGCTGTGATGTTTGTTTATTATGGTGATTTTTGCAGTGAGGTTTTTTCCTGGGCAGAAGTATGATTCTCCTTTTTTAGCGTTTCCACCCCCCTTTCATTGTATCATTGTTGTCTTTTTATAGATGAATTTGAGAGGTTTTGGGGGGAAATTGGAATCAAATTTGAACATATTTGTTGTCTGTTTTCTTGGCTTTTTAGATGCAGGTATGGTATGAACAAAATGGTGAAGCTTTTGTCTTCTATCTACAGCGAGCAGCAGGTTTTTGTGCAGTTTGCAGTAATGTTTGGACTGTACTGTTTGGCGTTTGGACCATGTATGCAGAAGACAAGCAGGGTGCAGTTTTTTTTGGACCTTATTGTTTGGACCACTTGGACATAAAAATCAATAATAATTATAATGATAATAATAATATTAAAAATAAAAATTAATCTAAACTAAATCTAAAACAAAAATAATATTAAAACTAAAAATTAATTTAACTATCTAAAATTATTTTTTTGTTGACTTTAATAAAAAGTCAATTTTTTTAAGATATGCAAAAATGCGACGATTTAAATGCAAATGAAATGCGAATGCGACATGACCAGATGAATGAAATTCGTAAGGCAAAAATTGGGGTGCGACATCATTCAAGAAGTTGCTTTCTACTATACAGGTAATTAATTGTTCTCTCTCGCCAAAGTAATATGTTGCGTTTTATTGCTTCTGATTCATTCCGTGTATCCTTTGCGTTTTGACAGAAACGCATTATACCGTTATGTTCCTTAATAATTAGTTGTTTTTGTTTAGCTTAATTAATTAAGACATGAGTGTAATACTCATTATTCCGACATGTGGAATATTCTCTGATTTTTAAGTGATGAACTTACTAACTTTGTAACTTTTAGATTATATTAAGTAATACTCAATATTCCGACATGTGGAATATTCTTGATGTCAATTTCGTTAATCGTTAAGTGATGAACTTACTAACTTTGTGAATTGAATTCGCCATAGGGGTTACTTGTGAAGAGTGAAAGTTTGACCGTTTTTGTTTAGCTTAATTAAGACATGGATAAGACATGGATGAATTCAAACCGATTGTCGAAAGAGTACGAGAAAGGGGTATGGAAATTCGTTGAGTTTGCGGTTGCGCACTCCGAAGACCCGCTTCGACTGCCGTGTCCTTGCTTGGGTTGCTGTTATGGGGGTAAGGTTGACGGGAATAAGTTGGCATCCCATTTACTACGGTTTGGAATTGATAGAAGTTATACATGTTGGACAATGCATGGTGAGAAAAGTAACGGGAATGCTGAGTCGAGTTGTAATAGGAAGTATGCTTCAAACGACGATTGCACAGACACATACGACTGCGATCGAGTCGAAGAGATTGCAGAAGCGCTTGAAGAAGATCTTGCGGATTGTCCCAAAATGTTTGAGAGGTTGGTAAGCGATGCAGAGAAACCGTTGTATGATGGTTGTTCAAAATTCACAAGATTGTCTGCGGTGTTAAAGTTTTACAACTTAAAGGCGGACAATGGATGGTCGGATAAAAGTTTCACAGAGTTATTAGCCCTTATGAAAGATATGCTACCAGAGGATAATGTTCTTCCCAATCAAACGTATGAAGCCAAAAAGATGTTGTCCTCTATTGGCATGAGCTATGATAAGATACATGCATGTCCAAACGATTGCGTTTTGTTTCGAAACGAGTATGCAGCGTTGAATGAGTGTCCTAAATGTGGTGCCCCTCGATATAAGAAAAAGTTGTCTCCTGCTAAAGTCTTATGGTATTTTCCTATAATTCCGAGATTTAGACGCATGTATCATAGTGAGACCGATTCAAGACACTTGACTTGGCATGCAGATGAAAGAATTATTGATGGAAAGTTGCGACATCCGGCAGACTCACCACAATGGATGAAAGTTGATACTGATTATCCTGAATTTGGAAAAGAAGCAAGAAACCTTCGGTTGTCATTGTCTACTGATGGAATGAACCCGCATGGTATTCAAAGTATCTCGCATAGCTCATGGCCTGTGATTCTTATGATCTATAACATACCTCCGTGGCTATGTATGAAGTGTAAGTACATGATGTTATCTATGCTAATTTCTGGGCCTAAACAACCAGGGAATGACATAGACGTATACTTGGCACCCTTAATCGAAGATTTAAAGTTTTTGTGGGAGAACGGTGTGGAGGTTTACGTTGGGTATAGGAAGGAAAGTTTCAACTTGAGGGCAATGTTGTTTGGAACAATTAATGATTTTCCAGCATACGGAAATCTATCCGGGTACAGCAATAAAGGTCAAAAGGCGTGTCCCGTTTGTGAGGATGAAACCGATACGACACGATTGGAGCTTTGTCAGAAGAATGTCTTTCTCGGCCATCGTAGATTCTTAAATTCTAATCATCACTACCGTGGGTGGAGAAAAGCATTCAACGGAAAGGCCGAACATGGTACAGCCCCGCCTTTTTTGTCAGGTGATCAAATTTTTGAAAAGGTGAAAGATGTGAGCACTCAGTTTGGCAAGCCTTTTGCACATTCACTTGTCAAGGGTGGGTGGAAGAAGAAGTCAATTTTTTTTGAACTTCCATATTGGAAGTCGTTGTACGTAAGACATTTCCTGGATGTTATGCATATTGAAAAAAATGTATTTGACAGCGTCATAGGTACGTTACTCAATATACAAGGAAAGTCTAAGGATGGCCTCAACATAAGAAAGGACATGGTAAACATGGGAATGAGAACTGAATTGGGACCCGTGACGAAAGGAAGACGAACATATCTGCCACCTGCTGTTTACACTTTATCTAGAAAGGAGAAGAAAACATTGTGCAAGTTCCTCAGTGAAGTTAAAGTTCCAGAAGGCTACTCTTCAGATATTAGAAGACTTGTGTCCATGAAAGACCTCAAGTTAAAGAGTTTGAAGACGCATGATTGCCATGTTATAATGGAACACTTTTTACCAATAGGTATACGTTCTATTCTGCCAGAAAAAGTAAGAAGCGCAATAACTATGTTGTGTTTCTTCTTCAGGTCAATTTGCAGTAAGGTGGTCGATCCCGCGATCTTACCAACATTGCAAAAAGAGATAGGTGTTACTTTATGTGATCTTGAAATGTATTTTCCTCCCTCGTTTTTTGACATAATGGTTCATCTAGTCGTTCATCTTGTGAAAGAGACACAATTGTGCGGACCAGCTTATATGAGATGGATGTACCCTGCTGAACGTTATATGAAAATATTAAAAGGGTACGTGAAAAACAGAAGTCGATCGGAGGGTTGTATTGCCGAACGATACGTTGTTGAAGAAGCGGTTGAGTTTTGTACTGAATATCTGTCAAATGTTCAATCAATTGGACTCCCCAAATCTCATATTGTCGAAAAAAAAGAAGGAAAAAGGCTAATTGGAAATAAAGTTGTGACAGTATCAATGGTCGAACGGGATCAAGCGCACTTGTATGTTCTGCACAATGAGATTGAGGTTGAGCCGTATGTTGAAATGCACAAGGTTGTTCTCCGAGATTTAAATCCAAATAGAAATGAGAACTGGATAGTACGAGAGCACAATCGAAGTTTCATACCGTGGTTTAGGGATCATATTTATTCAAAGTATCGTTCAGATCCTGCTTCAGTAACAGAAAGGTTGAGATGTTTAGCCTATGGTCCAAGTGTAATTGTGCTTTCTTATAGCGCATACGCAATTAATGGATACACATTTTATACCAAAGAACAGGATGATAAAAGTACTATGCAAAATAGTGGTGTTACCTTGGTAGTTGAAGCAATGCAAAATAGACGCGTAGAACACAATCCTACCAAGAAAAGAAAGAGACGTTAGTGATAAAGGTAATAGTATACATATTCCGACAAATTTGCTTTATTCAATTTGTACCGATTGTTTTATTCAATAGTATAGTACTTATTCAATTTTGGTGCATATTCTCGTTTTGTACATAACTTTTGAACCATGTATCCGTTTGTTGACTTCTTTACATGTAACTATACTATTTTGACTATTCCGGAGCTGCTCATGCACTTATCTTTACATTTCGGGACTGTTTTTTTATCGGTTTTGCTTCTGCCCGTAATCAAAAGTCGGGCTTAGGGTCTGAATTTCGGAAAACTGACTTTATTTTTGAGTCCGTGGGGACGTTTTACCATAGCCATGTAAATTTCGTTCAATTCCGACAACTTTCTTTTTTGACGCTTATTTTGATTTGTACCGATTTCGTTTTCGATTTACTTGTACATGCATGGTTTGACTTCCATTTTACTTGTATAGATTGTTAGCTTATTAATAGTGTACTAATGTGCTTTAGTTTGTTTGATACAAGTTCAATGGCTCCGGATAGAGATGCTCCACCTGAAAACTCACAAGAAAACTCACAAGAAAGAGATGCTCAAGAAAGAGATGCCACGGATACAAATGCTCCACCTGATACTGAAGCAAAAGAAGTTGCACGAGGCATCACCATTATGAAGGGAATCATTCGACATAGAGACCAAGGATTAGTATACCATTTGGATTGGAATTCTGATAAACAAGCAATTGGTCCAAATTCTGCAAAGTTGACAAGCTATATTGGTACACTTGTTCGTATGCATATTCCGGTCTCCATAGCTAAATGGAATATGAAAAGCGAAGAGTTGGATGCGGAAAAAAAAGCGATTTGGGACGAGCTTCAGGTATATATGATCATATATGGTTAATTGTTGTTATTATCTTGACGATAAATTGTTTAAATTACTTATACTAACACACTATGCGTATGTTTTTTTGCAGAGGACTTTTGAGATACCAGATGATCGTAGACGATACATACTTAGTTTGGCCGGCAAAAGATATAGAGGGTGGAAAGCTTTTTTGACAAACACCTATCTTAAGGATAAAGATGGAAACTTTCTTGAAGAGGCACCGGGACGGCCAAAAAAGTAAGAGATCTTCATTGATGAAAAAGATTGGGCTGAGTTTGTAAATCAAAGAGATGAAGATTTTCGGAAAAGGAGTGCCACGAATAGTGCGAGAGCATCCAAACCCGCGTATCCATACAAAAAAGGGCGTATGGGATATGCACGCTTAGAGGATAAACTTGTAAGTAAATAGAAATGCATTTTAATTAATTGTCTAAATGTGTTTTATTTGACGATTTTGTCATTTGTGTCAATGCATAGTTAGAGGAGTCTAAAAGTGAGGAAACTTCACTTCCTGAACATGTGTTGTGGAAGGAAGCTCGTGTGGGCAAGAATCGAGCTGTCGATCCCGATGTTCAGAGAGTTTATGCTGAATGTGTAAGTATAATACTGTGTCTTTAATTAAATCAAATGTTTTTTAATATATAAATGATTTTTTATCTCCACTAATAATTATTGAAATGTAAATGAATTACAGGAGACATTGTCGCAATCGGTGTCCACCAGTGAGGACCAGGATGATAGGAGCATACTTAGTAGAGCACTAGATGCTCCTAAGTATCCCGGTCGGGTGAGGGGTAAGGGTCATGGTGTGACTCCAACCTCTTTTTACAAGCATCCTAGGAGAAGAAATCCTTCAAATGAAGAAGTGTTGCAAAAATTGGCGGAATTGCAAGCACAAGTCTCTGAATTGCAAAGAGATAAAGATATGTATATGAGAGAAAAGTGCAATACTGCATCGGTGAAAGAAACTAGTGATAAAGCTAGTTTCAACTGTCAAAGAAAACTTCCCGAGGTAATTATAAATTTCTTTTCCTTACAAATTGTTCTATTTTATTAACGATAATGACATTATATTTACTATTGGTTTAGGGCATTTCTTCTTGCCAACTATACTTATCCTCACCGTCTTATCGCCTAGTTGGCAAGGGAAAAGTGCACAACACTGTGGGAGATTTACTTCACCATAGACCGCTCCCGGATGGACACCTGAAAGTATCGGTGGATGTTGTATTAGATCATGATGCGGTGCTACCGGTACCTGACATGGTCTCAGAGACGACATTGCTGCGAGATGCAATAGGGTCATTTGTTGCATGGCCCTCGGAGCTCATTATCATTGGTGATGAGGTATATTCAAAACCATTATGAATCATTTAGTTTTCGAATGTCAATTTTGCACCGTTACGTTAATTATTTTTTACATTTTAATTTTAGACTGCTCCTACAAAACCCGCAATTAAGGGCAAAGGGATTTTACAGGAAGAGGAGTCTGTTGCATCACTAAAAGAGGTACATTTAAGGTGTTAATATATAATTTGAATGTAAAACTCCATGATTTTATATTTTATCGATCGTTATTTGATTTTTAGGCATCTGCTCGGGAGTCACAACAAGTGACACAGGTCGTTCGTAGCGTACCGCCTAAGGGTCCTCCGAAGCAAGCGGCAAAAAAAGGTGGTGCTTTTTTTCCTCGATATCGGACGACGCTCGGAACACTTGTTGATATGTCCGATTTGAAGGAAGGTGCTCTCCGTCAAATCAATATGGAGGAAGGTATCTTTGGTGTTGAATTCATTTCACATATTGCAATAGATGACTTGGAAGAGATTTTTACACAAGAACAACTAGGCGTCGCTAATATGCACTCGTACATCCGGTAATATTCACTCATCCGATATATTATTTAATTAGTCGAACAATTTATTTATACATTATGTTTATTATGTTTTTCACTCATCCGCTAATATGTTTATAATGTTTTTATTTAAGGTTGTTGCATGACAGAGTGTTGCGCGGGACTGCATTGTCAAACAGATTCCGTTTCGTGTCTTCCGCCCATTGCAGCGGAATGACAATTGATTCGGAACCGGAATTAGTTAGGTAGCGCTTAGTCGATAGATTCATGTCATCCGGCAATACAGAAAGTCTGATTCTTTGGGCGTATAATACCCGACCAGTAGGGTTAGTTTCTCATTCTTGGTTCATTTAATCTTTGTTTCTTTTGCTTAGCAAAATTTTTATATAACCTATTGTTTTAATTTATAGAGCACACTGGTTGTTGCTTGCTATCAACCCAATAAGAGAAGTTGTATATTTTCTGAATTCGGTAGATGGTGAGTGGAGCAATTATCCGGCTATGAAGGAAATTATTGATTTGTAAGTGGGATCGTTCTAAATATTCTTGTATATTTATATATTTAATTATTTGTGAGATTGATCTAAATATATGCTTTTATATTTTTGTTAGATCAATACAAGTGTTCCGAAGTCAACGAGACGCACAGGTATCCCAGACTAAATCAAACAACATTACTTGGATCAAAGTGCAGGTACATTATTTTTCACAATTTTGCTTATAATATTTATGCTACTTGATAAAACAAGACAACTATAAATTCTTATTTGTTTTCTATGTAGTGTCCGATACAGCGGAACAGTTCAGACTGCGGATACTTTGTTTTGAGGTTTATGAAAGAAATCCTTCAAATGAATCAATTAGAGATTCCAATCACGATATGGATTTATAACTTAATTAGATAACTTCTTATAATTTATTACATTTAACTAAATCATTCATATTATGTTTTTATTCTGTAGTACTTTGACGAATTCCGTGCTGCTTCTTACCCGAAACTTAAGTTGGAAGAAATCAAAGAGGAATTGTGTCAATTTTATATTCATCAGCTATTCATGTAGTAGGATTTGTGTCGATTTGAAGAGAATATTATAGTACTCCAGAATATATGGTTACTAACTTTGTTCATATTGTTGCCAATTAATATTTGAAGTATAATATTGTTGATGTTAGAGATTTAGTTTGATTGACATAATGATGTATATATATAATTTTGGATATTATAATGGTATTATATTAGTATATATATATAGTCCTACCTATGGTTGAAAGTATATCGTCGAAAATATATTACTGGTCGAAAATATTACAGGTTGAAAATATATTACAGGTCGAAAATATTACAGGTTGAAAATATTACAGGTCGAAAATATTACAGGGCGATCTGGGAGGCTGAAATTATAGGCTGCACTTTAAAATATCTCATTTAGCAACGACAGCGCTTTTAAAAAGCGCTCTTAAAGGTCCCCCTACTAAAGCGCTTTGTTACAAAAAGCGCTGCCAAAGATAAAAAAAAAAGAAAAAAAAAAGCAACCTACCAAAGCGCCTTTGGAAAAGCGCTCTAGTAGGGGGGCTACCAGAGCGCTTTTTCCAGAAAAAGCGCTCTGGTAGACCCCCCTATAAGAGTGCTTTTTCCAGAAAAAGCGCTCTTATAGGGGGGTCTACCAGAGCGCTTTTTCTGGAAAAAGCGCTCTCATAGGGGGGTCTACCAGAGCGCTTTTAGAAGCGCTTTCGTAGCCTACGCCAGCGCTGGCTTTGGCAGCGCTTTAAAGCGCTGTTAAAGGCCAAAAAAAGCGCTTTTAAAGCCCTTCCGTGTTGTAGTGTCCTATCAAGAACTTAGCAAGCAAACCCTCGACTCCACTCTTTGTTTCCCAATTAGACTCGATTTCTGACTTCCGTAAATGTAAGGCAGCAGCAATGATTTCAGGCTTCGGAATCTTTTCTAAACCAGTGAAAGGTAATTGATCTTGAATAGGTAACCCAATCAGTTCAGAGAATTCCTCCAAGGTGGGGACCAACTGGTAATCGGGAAATGTAAAACAATGATGTTTGGGATCAAAGAATTGGAACAGGACCCGTATCATGTCTTCTTCAAATTTTGAGGTAACCAAATGGAGTAGGTGACCATGCCTCTCGGTGAATTGTGCATTTCTAGGAAATTCTAATATTAATTCCTTAAGTTCAGATGGTACTGTTGAGATGTTGATACGGATGTAATTTCTGGTAGCAGGAGCCATTACCTATAACAATAGAACAAAAGTAAACTCTTCGGTCCTTGAAATGATTAGTGAAAATGATATGTTTATGATGTTATGATGTTATGATGTCAAACATGTGGAAAACACAAACAAGTCATACAAAGGCATTAGGTTTAAAGGCTTGCACGAGGTTTATTGGCGATACCCTCCTCCACTGAAGTTTAGTTGGTTTTAACCTGTCTTAGAATAGTAATCGGGTTCTACGATCCTTAGAGACAACATCTCAATACGGCACTCAAACGGCCGATCAAAACATTCCTCGAGGATAACCAGCTTCGATCAATTTCAAAGCTAGCCACTTAATAGGTCACAAGTCAGGTTCAACTAAAGGTTCTAAGGCAAATTAGTGCTTGATGACATTTCGGCAGCCTAACATACTCCTTGATCGTATTCAAGGGATATCAGTACAGACCAAAGTGTCGCACTAACGGTGACTACCAGATCAACCATATCGGTACATGCCGTACAGTTTCCTTGGTCTATTGCCACATACTTAAGGTATCTCGAGATTCGGACTAGAATCTTTCACACAAGAAATCCAATTCCCAAACAAACCTTTGAAAAATAGAGCAAACAAAACAAACAATTGAAAACATCGAAGTGATCTAAACTCTAAGGTAACCCCTCTTAAAAACATTTTGTTTTGAAATCCCCAGCAGAGTTGCCAGTTATGTCACCTCGGTTTTTTTGACGAGAACTGACTCATCTTTTTATTTTTGAATTTTGCAAAAAGCAGAGAGTCGCCACCGACTTTTATTTTATCCAATTAAGGAAAGGTTTATAAAAGAAACAGGAAAATACCTTTGAGAGATTTGGGGTTCGGGGGGTAGGTTATACAAAGGGAAGGTGTTAGCACCCTTTGTATCCATGGTTATCCATGGGCTCTTAATTGCTTAGCTCACTTGTTTGAATCGTTTGATTTGCTTGAAATGCTTGTATGTGGTTTTAAACATTTTGTAAAGAATTAACTTTGTAATGATCCTTGTGCGGATGTATACAAAGTGTTTATCTTTTGAAAGATGTTTTGATGGTTTGAAAAAGATCTTTAACCTTAATTATCCTTGTTTGGAATTATACAAAATATAGTCTTTTGAAATTTTGTTTTGGAAAAACAATGATGTGTGAGAACTTTTGTTGTTTTTGATTTTTTTCTTATTTGAGCAAGCAATTAGGAGGTCTACCCTAAGTTCATAAGGTCCTTTCCTATTTCTTTTAGAAAATTTTCCCTAACTGGATACAAACAGAAATTTGAATTGCATTTAAAACAGTATGATTGATTTGAAAAGAGTAACAGGGATTACCCTAAGAGATGCAAGTGTGATCGTGTTTTTTTTTCAGATATTTTTGTCTTTGAGATTAGTGATCTAGCGCTTCAATTTTTATTCTTGTCATACACGCAGTTTTATATGTACAGGAATTAAAGTGCGGAAATGTAAAATGCGGAAAGTAAATCTACGCTATTACATCGATTGTGCGAGAAATTTAAACTACGCTATTTACATGAAATTTACAACCTAATACACTTATCTAAGAATTTAAATTGCAATAAGATAAAGGGAAAAGGTTTTTTTTGGATTTTTTGGATGGTGTTTTAACTAAAATTAAAAGCATAATTAGTCTAATTAAAAGGCTAAAAATTAGAAATAAAATTTAAACCTAAGAATTAAGTCTAAAATATGTTCAAGTTGCTTGTTAATTAATTTAAAAATAAAATTAATTTTTTTCGTGATTTTTGAAATTGTTTTTGAGGTTATTAAGTTAATTAACATATAATTATGCAAATAATTATACACATAAATTAAACTTAAAGAAAAAAATAATCTAATTATGTCCAAAATGAGTCTATAATATATAAACTAAATTTACTAAAAGAAATTATTTTTTTCTGATTTTTTGATAGTTTAGAAATAATTAAAAAGCAAATATATAAATATATACTAATTAATTAAACAAAATATTTTAATTATAAAGAAAAATAAAATATTTTTGGTCCAAAAATTAAATTATCATTTTATCAAATTAATAGTAAAAAGAAAATATTTTTCTAGGTTTTTGAAAGTATTTTTAATTAATTGTTTTTTAAAAGAAATTAAATTAAATAAGAAAATAAGAAAATAAAATGATGTTGGGATCCTGTGTGGTGAGATCCTGAAGGCATATGGTGTGCCAGCGCATTTGGTTCTTTGGATCTGCACATATCAAGATCTGATGGTAATTGGGGAAGGTGCATGGTAAGATCCAGTGGGTTTACACTCGTATAACCTTTCAGGATTTTGTGAGTCAAACGTGGGACCCAGCAAGCCACGTGCAACCAATAGCGAGAGGAGAGAGGGAAGTCTTTGGTTGACCGTCCAATGAGGTCATTTGCAGGTGCCACGCGTGCAAGTCAAACTTTCCGCCTGCACTATTCATCATCCCTAACCTATTTCCTGCGGATTTAGCTTCGAAAACAGCTACGACTTTACCTGCGAATTTTGCTTCTTTTTTTTCATGCTTCTTGAAACCTGCAAGAAACGATCTGAAACAAACAACTAAGCACCCAGATTAACTAATTAACATGTTCTGAGTTCACTGGTGGTATAAACTCTTCATGAAAACGCGTGTAAGTATCAAAACGAAGAAATTGAAGCTTAGATCTTCAAAAATGGCACCTGATGTTATAGGACTTAAAGCTTACATGTGTTATGTTGGATCTTCCCTAATTCATGTTAGGAACTCATAAAAATCATTATATTACATTGAAAAGGTTTAGAACATGAGATACCAAAATCAAAAGTTTAATAGAATATGGAGATATTATTATGCATGTTCTAAGTACAAACAATCATGGCCAGTGATCTGAACCTACTCTATTTTAGCCCAGGAGGAGATTGAGGTGATTATTTTGGGTTGATATGAGCTTTTACAAAGAAAACAAAAAATTGAAAGTATGTGATATTTTTTTTGATGTTTTGGTGAGTTTGTTGCAAGTTCTTTGGAAATCTTTTCGTCCTCCATTTGATGCTGAAGGATGCATGCTATTTATAGGCAAGATTGAGTGCTGATAAACTTAAGCAACCAAGCCTAGTTTTGCATACTTGAGTGCTTTGAATTTTTGAACATTTTCATTAATGGAAACCTTTGAAAAACTTGGCCATGGCTTCAAATTTCTTCAACCACTTCTGCCACTCCATTGCTCAGAGTTTTCTGTCCCCTTGAACCAATCTTGAGCTACTAGAAGCAAAGACTTTGGCCATAGTTGAATTATTTCTTTTTAATTTAATTTTAAATGAATAAAATTAAATCAAAAATGAAATAAAAACCTCATAGGCTTAATATTGGTCGTGGATGGCCTTAAGCAACTTAGAAACATGTTTGGATCATAAAATATTAGGCCCCTTTGGAAAAAAAAATCAAGTTTGATCAATGTTGGTTTCATGTATTTTCCCAAAAAAATGGCCAACTTCAACAAGGCATAACTCCCTCAATTTTGATCATATGAATGTGTTCTTGTACTTTTTGGAATCCTCACGATGTCCTCTACAAGCCACTTTGGAAGCTTTTTTGCATTTGGAGAAGTTATCTTGATGATATAGGCTTTGACAAAAAAACTGCTTTTTGTTGACCTAAAAAAGGACCTGTAATGTTTTGGCTTGCTGATCTCAAATGGTGGATCATATGATCATGGGACCAATTGCATCTTGTAGATAAATGAAAATCCTTCAAAATGAGCTTTGGTTGGAATTTTTCTGATGTTCCATGAGAGAGTTATGGCCGATCAAAGTTCAGTTGACTTTTTAGGAAAAAACCCTAATTTTGAAACTTGGAGTTTTGTCGATTTCTGAACTTTTCTTGATGAATTATGATCAACCATTGATCAAATGATGAATCTTTTGACAAAATATGGATGTTGACAAAAAATTGCATTTTTGACTGTCTGTTGACTTTTTGGTCAAACTGGTCGTCTGTTGACCGTTTAAGCAGTTGACCGTGCGTCCGAGCGAATCGAAGTTTGAAAATTTGTCTGGTGGTACTTTGAGACATGTGGAAATTTGTGAAATCCATTTGAGGTCTCAAAAACTCATTCTCCTGAAAAAACAAAAAACCCTAGTTAGGGACTGTTTGTGTAGGAGACAGTTAGGTGTACCTGATTTTTGTGCAGTCTTGAGTCTCTACTGATCATGTGAGTATCAGGAGACTTCTAGAGAAAAAAACTTTGAAATTTTAAGTGTACATCTTGAGGTGTGGCAGTTGAATTAACTGTTGGTACAAATGCGGGGAATTGCGCTGGTAACGAGGTTTGACTGGTAACTGGCCATCCGGGTATTAACGTAGCAGTTAAAGTGAAAACTTAACAATTACAGTTAGTTTTTTTCATTTCATTTTTGTTGTTGATGGTGGAAAATTATTTACATGATTTGTTAGTAAAACAAAAACAGAATAAATAAAATATATACCGTACGGAATAAATATTGAAAATAAAATGATAAATGATTTAATGCACAGAAAAATAAATATTTAACTAGCAATAAACACAAATAATATTATCTCAATAATTAAACGATGGTACAACAGACAATACAATATTTAATACTGACAGTACAAATATTACATAACGACAAAAACAATGAACAGTACATTATAACACATACAACGAACGGTACATTATTTGAAAACAACAAACACGACAAACTTTAAGTATGACGATTAAAGACCCACGCTATAAATAACAGTAAATAGATGGCCGGGAGTGAAAACAACCCAAGTCCGCATTCTTTAGGATTATGAAGACAAAAAAAAAAAAGACATGATCACCACAAAAATAGTGATGACCACAAGAAGAAACGTTTCCACCCACTTTGCCATTTTTTGCCGAGGAAGAAGAGAAAATGATTTTATGGAAGATAATATGATAGAAATTTGGGAGATGAGTGAAAATTTGATGTGAGAAATTATGGGAAAAATGAGGAGTATTTATAGAGTGAAAAGAGAGAGATAGAGACGTTGGGGAATGGAGCGGCACCGTAAAAGGGAAAATTTGAATGGTAGTAGAATTTGAAAAAAATATGGTAGGTTTTGAAAACAAAGAGGTATAGAATAAAGTTAGGATTTGATTTGAAAGAAGGAGATTTGAAAAGAAAAGAAGATATTTTGAAAAATAATATAGTATAAAATAAAAATTAGTGGGAAATAAAACCAATAATAATTTAATTGTTACCAGTATGATCTGAAACCCCGGACTCTGCGCCTGCAAATTTTAATTCTGTACCAACTGCGTCAGCGTTATTTATCTGAAAATAAATCTCAAATAAACAGTGTATGAAGTGATAAACAGTATTTGGCGTTTATGTAAGAATAAATTCAACAGCGAACCAAAATACTGTATAAAAAATTCTAAAAATTGAGTATTCATAAAATCAGGATATTTATGAAATAAAAATCCAAGATTGTGTAAAACTTCAAATTTTTAAACAGAAGTCTGTTGACTTCTCTTTGAAAAAAAGACGCGGGCAAATTTTGGGGTATAACACCGACCTTTATTTCTTGGTTGTTATACACTTAAATTTTTAGTTTAAGATATCTCGTGGCTCATCAGATAAAAACAAAAAGATGGTTTAAATCCAAATAACTTCATCATGAATGTGGTGTTGAGTGTCTTTTAAAACTCAAAAGCTTTGTGACTTGGTTAGAAATTTCACACGTCCATAATTAGATTCATGAAAGTAAAATCATTTCATGAACAATTAGTAAACAACGCATAACATTAGTAGTATATGTAATATCTCTCTATATAGAGTGATCACTCAAATGCTTGCTTCACTTCCAATAGTAAAGTTAAATCTATGGAGTTTGAGGATACCATTTTAGAGGATTTTGATGCATTTGTTCTTATTTCAATTTGCAAGCACACAAATATGGACTCACATGATCAAAGAAACTTTGTCATTGGCACAACTACAGGAACTCAATCAAAGAGTGACATTAAGTGTTATGTGGGAGTGTGTTTTGGAGTGATACAAGACAAAGTTATTTTAAAACTTAATAGATTTGCTCTAGCCGTACCTAAACCTGATGTACTAAAAAAAATCAGATTTCAAAGAAGATTCTAGATAGTAGATTTAAATTGATAGTTCTCAAAGAATTCTGAGTGTAATGAGACTTGTGTAGCCAAAGCACAAAAGAAATCATCAAGACTTTTGGAATTTGGATTAATCTAAACAAAAGGGTATGCAAGTGTTACTAGTTCTTCTGAATCATCTCTTTGAACCCATATTTAAGTAGTGTGTTCTTAAACAAATGCTAAAATAAAGGATGATCTGAAAAGGATGGAAATTTTTATATGGTATATTTCAGATGGGTGGTTGCTTTTTATGGCACGTAATGACTAATTAAGTTCTACTGAGATTGAGTAATTGATATAAACAACCACTCCAAGGCTCAAGATAGAAAACCATTGTAATGATTGGATTTAGTCAGTATTTTTCCGATTTTATGTTTGGTTTGAAAATTGAGATGGCACACTAGCGTTAGTTTTTATATGTAATAAAAAAGTAATACTCGTCGCCTGAGAGATTCGAACTCTCACGGGGAAACCCCATGTACTTAGCAGGCACACTCCTTAACCACTCGGCCAAAGCGACTGCTTGTATTGTTGTGAAATCATTTTCTTAAAATTTCTACTCAAAATGATTAAGTTGAACAAATATTATAATTTTATAAAACTTGAGTAAGTTTCACATTCATAAAAGATGTCAATTTAAGAAATTAGTTTTTTCCATAATATCATATTAATAGTTCACATCTTGAAATATATTAAAACGTTGCATATTCATAACTTCTTCACGAGAATGTCGTCGAAACCACCTGACTGTAAAAATATGGTACCACTAAAATTCAATTTTGATATTTTTATAAAAGTCTACATTATCCAAAAAAAATTGTTCGAAACCAAAGAAAACACCAAACACACAAACTTTTATATTTATTTGGATATCAGACTACTATATGCTAAATTGTTGAAGATTCATATCTTGATGCATTGCATAGTAACACGGATAACAACACTTGTTTTTTGAAATATGAGAGAAACAATGTTGAATTTGAGCCTTCTCTCTTAAGATCTTATTCAAGGACAAGAAGAATGTTTAGTATGTCTATTCAGTTTTAGTTTACTATAGATTGAAGAAAGACTGAACATGATGGTTTGTTCCTTCAAAATGTAATTTCACATGTCAAAGTGGTGGCAAAAACTTCCTCTCCATAACTTAGATAACCTTTTTTCAAAAACAATACCTTCAAAATTGGTTATATATTTCCTTAACATGAATTTTAGTGCCTTCCATTTTTTAAATACTCCTCCCTACACATTTAATTTGAATAGAAATGTATTAGAATATTTGAAAACAATTTCTACTCTAATTAAGATGTGTTTCTCAACATGTATTTTGTTTTACAAGCTGAAAAATTTCATCCAATTGGGGCACTCTTGCAAACTTTCATTCCAAAATCATTAAAATAAGAATTGCCCAACCTTTATTTCTTTGTTGTTATACACTTAAATTTTTAGTTTAAGATATCTAGTGGCTCATCAGATAAAAACAAAAAGATGGTTTAAATCCAAATAACTTCATCATGAATGCGGTGTGGAGTGTCTTTTAAAACTCAGAAGCTTTGTGACTTGGTTAGAAATTTCACACGTCTATAATTAGATTCATGAAAGTAAAATCATTTCATGAACAATTAGTAAACAATGCATAACATTAGTAGTATATGTAATATCTCTAGATATAGAGTGATCACTCAAATGCTTGCTTCACTTCCAATAGTAAAGTTAAATCTATGGAGTTTAAGGATACCATTTTAGAGGATTTTGTTGCATTTGTTCTTATTTCAATTTGCAAGCACACAAATATGGACTCACATGATCAAAGAAACTTTGTCATTGGCACAACTACAGGAACTCAATCAAAGAGTGACATTAAGGGTTATGTGGGAGTGTGTTTTGGAGTGATACAAGACAAAGTTATTTTAAAACTTAATAGATTTTCTCTAGCCGTACCTAAACCTGATGTACTAAAAAAAATCAGATTTCAAAGAAGATTCTAGATAGTAGATTTAAATTGATAGTTCTCAAAGAATTCTGAGTGTAATGACACTTGTGTAGCCAAAGCACAAAAGAAATCATCAAGACTTTTGGAATTTGGATTAATCTAAACAGAAGGGCATGCAAGTGTTACTAGCTCTTCTGAATCATCTCTGTGAAACCATATTTAAGTAGTATGTTCTTAAACAAATGGTAAAATAAAGGATGATCTGAAAAGGATGGGAATTTTTATATGGTACATTTCAGATGGGTGGTTGCTTTTTATGGCACGTAATGACTAATTAAGTTCTAATGAGATTAAGTAATTGATATAAACAACCACTGCAAGGCTCAAGATAGAAAACCATTGTAATGATTGGATTTAGTCAGTATTTTTCCGATTTTATGTTTGGTTTGAAAATTGAGATGGCACGCTAGCGTCAATTTTTATATGTAATAAAAAGTAATACCCGTCGCCTGAGAGATTCGAACTCTCGCGGGGAAACCCCATGTACTTAGCAGGCACACGCCTTAACCACTCGGCCAAAGCGACTGCTTGTATTGTTGTGAAAATCATTTTCTTAAAATTTCTACTCAAAATGATTAAGTTGAACAAATATTATAATTTTATAAAATTTGAGTAAGTTTCACATTCATAAAAGATGTCAATTTAAGAAATTAGTTTTTTCCCATAATATCATATTAATATTTCACATCTTGAAATATATTAAAACGTTGCATATTCATAACTTCTTCACGAGAATGTCGTCGAAACCACCTGACTGTAAAAATGTGGTACCCCTAAAATTCAATTTTGATATTTTTATAAAAGTCTACATTATCCAAAAAAAATTGTTCGAAACCAAAGAAAACACCAAACACACAAACTTTTATATTTATTTGGATATCGGACTACTATATGCTAAATTGTTGAAGATTCATATCTTGATGCATTGCATAGTAACACGGATAACAACACTTGTTTTTTGAAATATGAGAGAAACAATGTTGAATTTGAGCCTTCTCTCTTAAGATCTTATTCAAGGACAAGAGGATTGTTTAGTATGTCTATTCAGTTTTAGTTTACTATAGATTAGAGAAAGACTGAACATGATGGTTTGTTCCTTCAAAATGTAATTTCACATGTCGAAGTGGTGGCAAAAACTTCCGTTCCATAACTTAGATAACCTTTTTTCAAAAACAATACCTTCAAAATTGTTTATATATTTCCTTAACATGAATTTTAGTGCCTTCCATTTTTTAAATACTCCTCCCTGCACATTTAATTTGAATAGAAATGTATTAGAATATTTGAAAACAATTTCTACTCTAATTAAGATGTGTTTCTCAACATGTATTTTGTTTTACAAGCTGAAAAATTTCATCCAATTGGGGCACTCTTGCAAACTTTCATTCCAAAATCATTAAAATAAGAATTTCCCGACCTTTATTTCTTTGCTGTTATACACTTAAATTTTTAGTTTAAGATATCTCGTGGCTCATCAGATAAAAACAAAAAGATGGTTTAAATCCAAATAACTTCATCATGAATGCGGTGTTGAGTGTCTTTTAAAACTAAAAAGCTTTGTGACTTGGTTAGAAATTTCACACGTCCATAATTAGATTCATGAAAGTAAAATCATTTCATGAACAATTAGTAAACAATGCATAACATTAGTAGTATATGTCATATCTCTAGATATAGAGTGATCACTGTCATACCCCAAAATATGCCCATACTATTTCTCTTGTTCAAATTCAAATCAAGGTACAATGTTCAAAGACACCTCTCCTAAGCAAGGATTAGGGTTTTGTTGTTCTGAGGGAAAATCAATGAACCAAAGGCTCCAAGGCATCCCATATGGTCTATGATACCCCAAACTACCTCCATGACAAAATTCAGGTCTCAATTCAAGGATTTGATCACTCAATTGCTCAGAAAGTCAACAGTCGACTGATTTGACCTAAAAGTCAACTGTGGTCAAAGTACAGTCAAAACTCCTGTTTTTTTGTCAACATATTCATATTAAAGTATCATTCACCATTTGATCAAGAATTGATCATGGTTCATCAAGGAAAGATCAGAAATCAACAATTCTAAAAGTTTCTAAATTAGGGTTTCATAGGAGAAAGTCAACTGAACTTTGACCAGCCATAACTTCCACATGGGACATCAAAAATTTTCCATCCAAATCTCACTTTGAAGGAAATTTAATTCTCTACAATTTTGTCTCTCACATGCCAAGTCTAAAAATGCTTCATTTGAGAGATATGGATCAAAAGATTATAGGTCCTTTTTGAAAGTCAAACAAAAGCAGTTTTTTGTCAAAGCCCATATCATCAAGATAAATTCTTCAAATGAAAAAAAGCTTCCAAATTGGCTTGTAGAGGACATCTTGAGGTTTCTAAAAAGTCCTAGAACTCATCCATACCCTAAAAATTGAGGGAGATATGCCTTGTCAAAGTTGGTCGATTTTAAAAGGAAAATGTGAAGCAAATAAGGGCCAAATTGAATTTTCTTGCAATTGGGCCCAATTTTTCTTGATCCAATCTTGTTCCAAAAGTTATCAATGGGTTCCATCTCCAATGCCACGAAATATTGTTGATTATTTGATTTTATATGGATTTTTATTCATTAAAAAATCGATTTAATCAAATGTTTTGAAGGAAAATACCAAAAATTTGTTTTGGATTTGATTTCATTCAATCCCAATCATTAAAACACTACCAAAATACACTCAAATTCGTGTAAGAATGATTGGATTGAGAAAGATCAAGTTTGGCCTATTTTAGAAACTTTTAAAACTTATTTTCAATCAAAATTCAATCAATGATTCAAGGAGATTTTGTTGAGTTTTTATTGACCTAATACATCTCCTATAAGTACCTAATGCACACAGATCATAAGGGGGCGAATGAACAAGGATTTGCAGCACCAAGAACTCTAAGAAACTCATGAAAAACTTCAAGAAAATATCAAACTCGTTTTTGCAGATTAAAGAATTTTCAGAAGATCTTGAGCATTAAAACACATCCCAGAGGCATCATTGAAGAGTTTTCAATCGTTATCTGAGGCAGAGACGCTCAGAATTGTTCGCAATTCGCCACGGTTCGTTCACTCCAAGAATGAGTTATATTGCATGATTCTTACATTCTTAGCACGTTTTAATTGCGTATTTGAGTTTTCCTTAGTGTTAATGTTGTTTCTGGATTGTTTAACTATAGATTGGGTGCAGGTTTGACATGGGGCCACTGTTAGGTTTTCAAACCTTGATTTAGGGTTTCGTTAAATAGGCAAAATTAGGTGTAGAGATTTATGTCATTGAATTCAGAGGGCGAATTACAGTCGATCGATGGTTTCACATCTGATTTATGTTGTATATCGTGAGTTTTATGAGTTGCAGGATATGTCACTACAGTGTCCGTCCGTAGGCAAAGGCCTGGTGCAGAAAATCCGAAGGTTGAAGAAGGTCACCCAGCGCGCGTTTCAGTATTTAAATCTTTTTTCATTAATTGTTTTATATATATTATTGATTGTTGATTAACTGAACAAGCATAAAACCTGGCGCAAGTGGCAAGGCGTGTTGGTGGTGACCAAGACAACCTGGGTTCGATCCCAGTGTCACGCAATATTTTTTGCATATTTATGTTATTTCAATTCACCTGCAGATCCTACGCGCGCTGCCAAATAAGGTCCACCATACTCCCTCGCATCTCCACCACCGGATCTTCCTCAATCTAGATCTGAGGGCTGAAAACAGCGCATCTCACCATGGACTTTCCTAGGTGTTCCACACAGGATCCAAATGGTTATTTCCAGATGCCTCCCGACTGTGCGCCACGCCTTTTACGAAGCTAAGTCCCGACTCTATTTTCTTTTATTTTATTATTTATTTCTTATTTGCATTATAAAATTGTGATTAGGGCTAAAATCTCAAAAGTCAATGGACTCTTTTGCACTCACGTATCTTGCCTATTTTTGCCCATTTTTCAGGGTTAACCTCGAGGCTACCTCCGACTACGAACCATATCAGATCAAATCAAAAGCTAAGTCTTAGTTTATGTTTAAATATTTATCTTGCCTTTTTTATTTAATTAGGGTTAGCCTTAATTGTCACTGAATTGATAATACACTCACCCCTTCGTGTTTATTTTCCTTTTCCAATTTTTCAGGGTTAGCCAACCGCCAAAGCTCAATAGTCGGTAACCCTAAAACCTTGATTTACTTTTTTAATTATTACTTGTTTAGACCTATTACACTATTGATCCACTGGCTTCTTTCTCCCTTTCCCCCGCTGGTTTCTTTTTCCCCTTTCCCATATTAATTGATGTGGTTAGTAATCTTAGGGAGTGCAAGCCTGTTAAACAAATTAGAATCACCTAATTATAAGATAAAATTTCTGAATTAAACACATGATTGTTGCACCCACACACACTTTTTTGGTAACCTCTCTTGTTGCCTGTTGCTTGTTGCCTTGTTGCCTTGTGTTTCTTTTGCAGAATAGCCTTGTCCCTCGAATACGAGGATACCTCAGCCATGTTGCCTCGACTAATGCAAAGATCATAAGTTCCTAATGATGCTGCCTTCGATACACTAAATATGATCTCGTCCCTCGGAAGTTGCCTACGAAGGGCTGAGGTATCCTTCGGTTGCCTAAAAGTAAATGGCTATTCTGATCCTTCCCCTAGACTACCTGTCCCTCTATGGCAGGGACAGTCTTGTGGCGAACGATAATTCGACGACCCTTTAACCTCCATATCAAAGGACTTCCTTGCCCTCCTATGGCAGGGATAGCCCTGAAAGGCTAAAAGAACTCTTCTACAAACATTAAGGTAATTGCCCCTAATTGCCTTGCTCTAACTAAAATCTTTTTCTACCCTTTTCTCAAATACTTTCAAAAAGCTACGCTTATTTACAAGCTAAAGTCTTACTTCATTTCTACACTTTTTCTTCAAAGAGCAAAGGAAATAAGAGCCCATGGAAAACCATGGATGCAAAGGGTGCCTTACACCTTCCCTTTGCATAATTACCCCCCGAACTCAGTTTTTATTTAAAAGGTTTTTCCTGTTCTTTTAGCCTTTCTGATATTTGGATAAAATAAAAGTCGGTGGCGACTCATGCTTAACCGCGAAATTTCGATAAAAATTCAGTTCACCGTATTACAAAACTGGCGACTCTGCTGGGGATTTCGATTAAAAAGAGGGGTTACCTTATAAGTTTAGTAATCACTTAAATGTTTTCTATTGTTTGCTTTGTTTGCTTTATTTTTGCAGGGCTGTTTTGGTTATTTTGTTGTGTGAAAGATCCTAACCCGGATCTGAGTACCATAGGTAAATGGCATGAGATCAAGGAGACTGCACAACGTATACTGATGTGATTGATCTGATGGCCATCGTTAGTGTGACACATTGGTTTGTCCTGGTGTTCCTTGGGATACAACCTGAGGAAATGCTTGGCTGCCGCGTGGTGTCATTAAGCACTAATTTTCCCTTAGAACCTTAGTCGAACTTGACTTTGGCCTATTAGAAAGTAGCGAGATGGCTGGCTTTGGTTCCGACTGAAGTTGGTTGATACTCGAAGCTACACTCATATGGACTAGATTTTCAGGACCTTTTCGGTTGGCGATTCGATTGCCGAACTGAGATAAGCGCCTTCGAGAAAGGTCAATGATATGAGCTCCCTAGAACCCGATCTTTATATAGGACAGGTTTGAACCGACTAAACTTCAGGGGGAGGGTATGCACCTCTGGACCACATGCAAGCCTAACCTTAAGGCAAAATTGTGTGATTTGTTTGTTTGTTATCTACTTGACATCATGACATCATAAGCATCATAACATCATGACTAACCATTCGAGGACCAAAGAATTCATCTTTGTTCTATTTTGTTGGTCATGGAGACTAGAAACACCATTCGAGTTAACTTTGTGAAGATACCTTCCGAGCTGAAAGAGTTGGTATTAGAGATTCCTGGAGGTTCCCGATTCACTGAAAGACACGGTCTCTTGCCCGGTTTGGTCACCTCAGGTTTTTATGAAGAGATGATGAGCGTACTGTTTCAATTCTTTGATCCCGAGCATCATTGTTTTACTTTTCCAGATTATCAGTTGGTGCATACTATGGAGGAGTTTTTTGACATACTTGGACTCCCTATCCGAGATCAGATCCCGTTCACTGGTTTGGAAAAAATTCCAAAATTGGAAGTCATCGCTTCTGCTCTACATCTTAAAAAGTCTGATATTGAAGGTCATTGGGAAACCAGAAGTGGAGTCAAAGGATTCCTCGCTAAGTTCTTGTTCGGAAAAGCCTGCAGGTTTTTGAAGTCCATGAGTTATCAAGCCTTCGAAGACATTTTAGCTTTACTCATTTATGGTTTAGTATTATTCCCTAATCCTGATCAGTTTATTGATGTGCATGCCATAAAGATATTTCTGACACGCAACCCAGTTCCTACTTTGCTTGGAGACATCCTACACTCTCTTCACACTCGTACTATGAAGAAACGAGGGACTCTTATGTGGTGCATACCTTTGCTATCTAAGTGGTTTATTTCGCACTTTCCTCACTCAGTAATGAGGGACGACCAAAGGCTGAAATGGCATAAAAGGATAATGTCACTTTCTCATTCTGATATCTGTTGGCTCTCTTTATCCAAGGAGAATGTTACTATCATCGAATGTTGTGGACAATATCCCAATGTTCCTTTACTTGGCATACGAGGAGGTATTAATTATAATCCTTGCTTGGCACTGCGTCAGTTTGGTTACGCTCGAAGAGATGGTCCTCATCAGATGCTCATACAAGGGGTTGTGTTTGATTATGAAGATGATGCTCAGAATCACCGCCGGAAATTTATACGAGCATGGGATATGGTGAACAGAATTGATAGCAAGAGCTTGGGGAAAAGGAACTCCATTCCTTTAGGACCTTACCTCAAATGGGTGCGCACTCGTGCTCAACGCCTCATCATGCTTTATCCATATGTCCTACCTGTGATAGTGGAACCCGATCGTGAGGAAAAAGTTCCTCAAGTTATTGCTCATCCAGACATGCCAACTGACATCGAAGAATTAAAGAGATCTTGGATTCAACTAAAGGAGGAAAGAGATACTTTTGAAGCTCAGTTTCGCGCTAAAGAAAAGAAAGTATTAGAGCTCACAAAGCTACTTCAAGCGGAGCAGGGCATCAACAACTTCATTGGTTCAAAAAGGAAGCGTCCATGGGAGACTTGAAGGCTTTTGTTTTTATCTTTATTCCTAGTTTTACGATTTTATTTTATTTCTGATTTTATTCTTTAATTATTGTAAAGAAGAATAATAAAACAATTTACAATTTTTTCTTAAGCATTATTAATAAAGTTTCTTTTGTTTGGTTTTAAACAAATTTGAATTCCAAGGTCCTCGAAAACATTGCATATGCATAATCATATCATTCATAAACATTACATCACAGGTTTCATAAAAGCAAATGCCTCATCTTTCCGCTGTTTATTTCAGTGAGAAAATGGATCTTGAGCAATCTGTCAAAAATCTTCAGGCTCAGAATAACCAGTTCCGAAAAATAATCTTTCACTTGGCCAAGGGGCAAGAAGAATTAAAGGCACTTCTGATCGAGAAGGAGAATAATCAACATAAGCATCAAGGTGGTCAAGATAATCAGAGATCCAAGCCTAAGCGATCATTTTCTCTGTTACCCATGCCACTGTCTCATGTTCTGCAACAACTGCTCAATCAGAACTTGATAACTCTATTGCCTCCATATTCATTTCCTGCTAATCCTACTCCTGGGTACAAGTACCATGCGAGATGTGCTTATCATTCGAATAGTCCTGGTCATGATACAGAAGATTGTTGGCTATTGAAGCACAAGATTCAAGACCTCGTTGATGACAAGATCATTGACTTCAACTCGCCTAAGGAACCTCATATGGCTAATGATGGGTACAATCTGAAAGGTCGCAATGGACACAGCCAATATGTGGAGACCATTCTGATATCTACACCGGTTCCACAACAAAGACGGAAGTTGGAGGCACCTAAGCGCCAGTTCACAAAGATCAATATGCCACTGGCTCGGGCATTACAATATCTGCTGAAAGCAAACTTGATTACTGTAAAGGATCCTCCTAAGAATCCTAGTACTTCTGCTCGCAGCTATAATCCTAAAGTGAGGTGTGTCTATCACTCTGATAGTCCTGGTCATGATACGAATAGTTGCTGGACATTGAGGAACAAGATTCAAGACATGATCGATGCTGGTGAAATTGAATTCAACTATCCAAGAACTCCTGTAGTGATCACTACTCCCAGGCATAATCACGACAAGACTGATTAATGTCTAGAAGGATGAACTTTTAATCATTAGACTCACTTTCAGTTGCAATTTCTTTTTTTGTTTGTTTAAACATTCGACTTATGATAGACATTATCTGTTTTAATAATCATCATCAGTGCATTGCATATGCTTGTCTTGAATTAATTATTTCGCTATCACTCATTTTAAATTATGTCTTTACTTTGCATGTGTTTTGTGATATTCAACTCCTGCTAAGCTGTAAGCCTTTTAAGGGAGGATGACGAAAACGATACCGCAACCTCATACAGTATGCTTTTGAGCGGACTATGCTGACGATGTACAGGCATTGTTTCAATTCCTAAACAGTGGAGATATAAGGATGTTAATCCCTCGTCAACCCCTTTGAGCCTAAGAAGTAGAAGTTTCTTTCTTGTACTAATTAAAACCCTTGATCATAACCTGGGGTAGGGTAGTTCTCAGTTAATTTGGCTGTGCATTCTATTTTAAGAAAATCATTCGGTACACCTTTCAACAAAGGTTTCAATCACAAGCGTTCATTTGCACACATCAAAGAAGTGTTGGAGATGTCAATCAAAAGCCAATAATGGTTCATCAATCATTAAGCAAGGCAGTCAATATCTTTCAAAAAAAATGATGAATGAAAAAACATATATACAAAGAAAAGTCTGCTGAGTCAAAAATCCAAAAGAAGACTTAGGCAAAAATCAAGGCATCCCGTAGACTGTAAGCTCAAAATAGACAGTTCAGGCAAAAGTTAGGGATATCAAAAAGATGAAAAAAGAGAAGTCAATAAATTCCTGAACAACACAATGTTGTGACTACCAAAAGGAAGAAGCGACTGCCATCTCAAAAGTTCTTTTTGTTTATGAACCATCATCATTATCAAAGGTGCAAATCCAAAAGTCTCGTGGAACCTGAATGCATAAGTTGAATTAACTGAGCTTAGGGCTGAAGATCATCACGAAAAGGGGTGGGTACAATCAAATTTTGAGCCTTTATCCTTTGTTTCTTAAACCGTGAACCAAGCTACGTTACAATCCCTGAAAGCCCTAATTGAAGCATGGTTAGTTCGAAAGCATACTGTCACCAAAAAGGTATCCTGACTCCTTAAGGTTTGCCATAAATGCTAAGTTGATATCTTGTGTTTACAAAAATCATGTTTTTATAAACATCACGCTTTTACATCTCCTGTTTTAATGTTTTTCAAAAAAACTCAAGACAAACGTATGCATTGCATCTCATGAATTCATTATTAAACATATTCTGCTACATAATTTCAAATGTTAGCATCAGAAAGAACTTGCACAGGGTATGACTAATGACTCAAAGTTATCCCGACAGACAAGATTACTCCAAGGAAGCAATGTCTCCTACGTATACAAGGGGCATGACACGTTTTGCCCAATCAATCTGGGGCAATCAAGTCAAGATTCCAAGAATCTCTCAAATGCCAAATAGTCAAAGGCATACATCCCAAGTGGGTTTCAAACTATTTCCCAATCAATCTGGGGCAATCAAGTCAAGATTCCAAGAATATCCCAAGGATGCCAATCAGAGGCATGCATCCAAGAAGATCTGAAGCTACTTCTAAACCAACATAGGACATTGTCTTAGGCCTATGATTACTAGGGGCATGTCACCTATAGTGCACATCTCATAAAGTCCTCGCGAGGCGAATCTTTCCAAAAGTTCCTACTAGCAGGGGCAAATCTATGCAAGCCCAGTTTGACATCTTGATCAATACTCAGTGGTGTGTCCTAATCAAATCCAGGAATGGTAGTTACTATAATACTGGGGGCAATGTTCAAGGCATCCATGCCTTCCCACAACTCCGATTTCACAAGATCATATCCCCACAGAGCGATCCTCAAGAAGATATCTCCAAACATACTCGACCAACAAAAACACATCTCCCCAACAGAGTTTACATCTTCAACATTGCCAGTTCCCCGACACCTTTCTCTTCTCCAACATGGGTTACTAATACTTTTTATCACCAATCAGGGTACACCAAGTTACTGATCATCCCCAAGCAAGAATCATAAATTCCCAGCTGAGCATCTTCAAGACGAGATCAAACATCAAAATCGTAACACTACAAATATTTATTTTCTCAGAATACTCCAAATAGCATCAGTCATACATCATATACATCACATACATATTCATAAACTACATACGGTTATAATTCATACATAACATACGAAGTGCCCCATTTATTTTGAGGACTCCATCCCATTCATTACATGCATCATAAATATTGCATAAAAACTGACAATATATGACAGGTACATTACAAAGATTCGAATCTTATTCAAAGCAAAGCCTAATGCATGGCCTTCCAGACATCTACGGATGCAAATTAGATTAGTCTAACGCACGACTTATCTTTCAACCTAACGCACGGTTTTCAAGACATCTACGGATGCAAATTGGGTCTAATGCATGACTCATCCTTCAACCTAACGCACGTTTTTCCAGACATCTACAGATGCAAATTGGATTTAGTCTAACGCACGACTCATCCTTTAACCTAACGCACGGTTTTCCAGACATCTACGGATGCAAATTGGATTTAGTCTAACGCACGACTCATCCTTCAACCTAACGCACGGTTTTCCAGACATCTACGGATGCAAATTGGATTTAGTCTAACGCACGACTCATCCTTCAACCTAACGCACGGTTTTCCAGACATCTACGGATGCAAATTGGATTTAGTCTGACGCACGACTCATCCTTCAACCTAACGCACAGTTTTCCAGACATCTACGGATGCAAATTGGATCTGATCTGACGTACGACACATCCTTCAGCCTAACGCACGGTTTTCCAGACATTTGCTGATGCAAACTAAACCCAGTCTAACGTACGACTCAACCTAAGTCTATCTCTCAGAAACGGTCTGACGTACGATGAATTCTGACTCTCAAGTATATCGAGTTGGATGGCATCTTCAAGCCCATCTCAATCATACATCTTCTCTCAACATCCGGATGGCATCTTTCAGCCCATCTCCGACAATACTCTGTTTGGATGGCATCTTTAAGCCCATCTCAATCACACATCTTTTCCAAACACCTGGATGGCATCTTCAAGCCCATCTCCGGCAAAAGTCCCTACTTCAACTAGGGCAAATTTCTTGGTATTCTAGTGTTCAATCATCTTCCACCTTCAGATATCGACTGACATACAAACCACTTTACATCTTCAGGTTTAAGATAATTGAACAGGGGCAGCTGTCATACCCCAAAATTTTCCCATACTATTTCTCTTCTTCAAATTCAAATCAAGGTACAATGTTCAAAGACACCTCTCCTAAGCAAGGATTAGGGTTTTGTTGTTCTAAGGGAAAATCAAGGAACCAAAGGCTCCAAGGCATCCCATATGGTCTATGATACCCCAAACTACCTCCATGACAAAATTCAGGTCTCAATTCAAGGATTTGATCACTCAATTGCTCAGAAAATCAACAGTCGACTGATTTGACCTAAAAGTCAACTGTGGTCAAAGTACAGTCAAAACTCCTGTTTTTTGTCAACATCTTCATATTAAAGTATCATTCACCATTTGATCAAGAATTGATCATAGTTCATCAAGGAAAGATCAGAAATCAACAATTCTAAAAGTTTCTAAATTAGGGTTTCATAGGAGAAAGTCAACTGAACTTTGACCAGCCATAACTTCCACATGGAACATCAAAAAATTTCCATCCAAAGCTCACTTTGAAGGAAATTGAATTCTCTACAATTTTGTCTCTCACATGCCAAGTCTTAAAAGGCTTCATTTGAGAGATATGAATCAAAAGATTATAGGTCCTTTTTGAAAGTCAACCAAAAGCAGTTTTTTGGCAAAGCCCATATCATCAAGATAAATTCTTCAAATGAAAAAACTTTTCCAAAGTGGCTTGTAGAGGACATATTGAGGTTTCCAAAAAGTCCTAGAACTCATCCATACCCTAAAAATTGAGGGAGATATGCCTTGTCAAAATTGGTCGATTTTAAAAGGAAAATGTGAAGCAAATAAGGGCCAAATTGGATTTTCTTGCAATTGGGCCCAATTTTTCTTGATCCAATCTTGTTCCAAAAGTTATCAATGGGTTCCATATCCAATGCCACGAAATATTGTTGATTATTTGATTTTATATGGATTTTTATTCATTAAAAAATCGATTTAATCAAATGTTTTGAAGGAAAATGCCAAAGATTTGTTTTGGATTCGATTTCAATCAATCCCAATCATTAAAACACCAATACACTCAAATTCGTGTAAGAAAGATTGGATTGAGAAAGATCAAGTTTGGCTATTTTAGAAACTTTTAAAACTTATTTTCAATCAAAATTCAATCAATGATTCAAGGAGATTTTGTTGAGTTTTTATTGACCTAATACATCTCCTATAAGTACCTAATGCACACAGATCATAAGGGGGTGAATGAACAAGGATTTGCAGCACCAAGAACTCTAAGAAACTCATGAAAAACTTCAAGAAAATATCAAACTCGTTTTTGCAGATTAAAGAATTTTCAGAAGATCTTGAGCATTAAAACACATCCCTGAGGCATCATTGAAGAGTTTTCAATCGTTATCTGAGGCAGAGACGCTCAGAATTGTTCGCAATTCGCCACGGTTCGTTCACTCCAAGAATGAGTTATATTGCATGATTCTTACATTCTTAGCACGTTTTAATTGCGTATTTGAGTTTGCCTTAGTGTCAATGTTGTTTCTGGATTGTTTAAATATAGATTGGGTGCAGGTTTTACATGGGGCCATTGTTAGGTTTTCAAACCTTGATTTAGGGTTTCGTTAAATAGGCAAAATTAGGTGTAGAGATTGATGTCATTGAATTCAGAGGGCGAATTACAGTCGATCCATGGTTTCACATCTGATTTATGTTGTATATCGTGAGTTTTATGAGTTGCAGGATATGTCGCTACAGTGTCCGTCCGTAGGCAAAGGCCTGGTGCAGAAAATCCGAAGGTTGAAGAAGGTCACCCAGCGCGCGTTTCAGTTTTTAAATCTTTTTGCATTAATTGTTTTATATATATTATTGATTGTTGATTAACTGAACAAGCATAAAACCTGGCGCAAGTGGCAAGGCGTGTTGGTGGTGACCAAGACAACCTGGGTTCGATCCCAGTGTCACGCATTTTTTTTGCATATTTATGTTGTTTCAATTCACCTGCAGATACTACGCGCGCAGCCAACAAAGGTCCACCATACTCCCTCGAATCTCCACCACCGGATCTTCCTCAATCCAGATCTGAGGGCTGAAAACAGCGCAGCTCACCATGGACTTTCCTAGATGTTCCACACAGGATCCAAATGGTTATTTTCAGATGCCTCCCGACTGTGCGCCACGCCTTTTACGAAGCTAAGTCCCGACTCTATTTTCTTTTATTTTATTATTTATTTCTTATTTGCATTATAAAATAGTGATTAGCGCTAAAACCTCGAAAGTCAATGGACTCTTTTGCACTCACGTATCTTGCCTATTTTTGCCCATTTTTCAGGGTTAACCTCGAGGCTACCTCCGACTACGAACCATATCAGATCAAATCAAAATCTAAGTCTTAGTTTATGTTTAAATATTTATCTTGCCTTTTTTTATTTAATTAGGGTTAGCCTTAATTGTCACTGAATTGATAATACACTCACCCCTTCGTGTTTATTTTCCTTTTCCAATTTTTCAGGGTTAGCCAACCGCCAAAGCTCAATAGTCGGTAACCCTAAAACCCTGATTTACTTTTTTAATTATTACTTGTTTAGACCTATTACACTATTGATCCGCTGGCTTCTTTCTCCCTTTCCCCCGCTGGTTTCTTTTTCCCCTTTCCCATATTAATTGATGTGGTTAGTAATCTTAGGGAGTGCAAGCCTGTTAAACAAATTAGAATCACCTAATTATAAGATAAAATTTCTGAATTAATCACATGATTGTTGCACCCACACACACTTTTTTGGTAACCTCTCTTGTTGCCTGTTGCCTGTTGCCTTGTTGCCTTGTGTTTCTTTTGCAGAATAGCCTTGTCCCTCGAATACGAGGATACCTCAGCCATGTTGCCTCGACTAATACAAAGATCATAAGTCCCTAATGATGCTGCCTTCGATACGCTAAATATGATCTCGTCCCTCGGAAATTGCCTACGAAGGGCTGAGGTATCCTCCGGTTGCCTAAACGTAAATGGCTATTTTGATCCTTCCCCTAGACTACCTGTCCCTCTATGGCAGGTGTTGCACCCCAAAATTTGCCCTCTTTATTTAAGCTATAAGTTAATGATGACATTTATTTCGTCATTCAAAAATTGAAGAAAAATAATAAAGAGTTTTCATGGGTTTAAGGAGAAAGGCGTGAAAAATGGTCTAAATAGTGGAAATACGAGAAAATTCACAAGTCTTATTCTAAATGTGATATAAGCTGAATTCCCGCGATAGCCCGACTGTTTCGACGATATCTACAACTTTCATGTTCGGCTCGGAAGCCAGTTCTTTGAGGAAGGTCGTCAAATTTGCAAATTACTTGAGGTTTTGCAGTGAAAAATGGTGCTGAATGTAGGGTTTCGGATCTCAGAAAATTCATATCTCACAATCCGCTCATCGGATTCGCTCGAAAATTTAACTGGAGCTCCGTATCATCATTACCAAGATTTCGTATGTTCGGACCGAAGGCCAATTATGCACTGAAAACTCCCAGCGTTTTGTTGAACGCCGTAATCTTTCGGTAAAAGTGTGTTTTCAAGTATGTCGCGCCGAGTTCGAAAATTCATAACTTCTTCGATTTTTATCGTATGAAGTCCATTCCGGCGGCATTTTCTCGGAAATTTCGTTAGCTTCGATTCTTCGTCACACATGCTTGTTCAGATTTTGAGCTGAAGATGGAGTTTTATCGAGTTCTTTGAACGGTACTCACGAAATTCTGCACAGTCGCGCCAGATGAACCGATGTTTCTCGTCACTCAAACGGGCGTATTTTCTTCATCGCTGATCGGATTGAGGTGATTCTCGCGGCGATGAGTCAAAAATTTGGTCATCTTCACAGTGGCATTGGTTTCGTTCCGGAATTCAGAGCCGAACCAAGTTTCCTTAAAAACAAGCTAAAGTAAGACGCACCGAGGGCAATTTGGACATTTCGCGTTGACAATATATAAACATTTTGCTCTTCACAAATCAAAGGAGGACACTCATAACTTCACTTCACCCAAATAATCAAAAACACTTTCTCTCAATTCTCTCTCAATTCTCTCAAATCAAAACCCCAAATTACATAAAAATTTCATCAAGATTCATCAATCTTCATCAAGATCAAGAACATGGATTGAAGAATCAAGATCTCGAGTTCGGATTCTCCCTCCCTCTCTACACCAATCCCGTGCGCCTCTCTCTCCTCTCCCCTTGGCTATGGCGGGACCGCTTTTCTACCATTCGGTCAGTACCGTTGGTTTTGTTTGCTTCACGAGCGGAGCTCGTTTGTGTGATATTATTGTTTGCTTTCCCTTCTTCCCCGTAGGTTGCTAGTTTAGTTTAGACTTGTACCCTTTGTATGATAACATTAGGTAGCAAGCTTTCCCCCTTAGCTTAGGTATTCCTCATGCATTCTTTAAAACACAAACTACACTCTTTGATTTTCTTTTCTTAAGAGCTTGTTATTTTCGCTCCATTCCCAAGCATAAGTCTCCAAAGGTCGAGCAGCGGAGTGTGAATGTAACTCGTTCACCTAAAAAACACAAAACAAACAGAAACTAGTTAGCCGAGCTACGGTAGCTCTGATTCTGCAAAACAGACACGTAGGCAGCGGGGTAGGGCCCGTGCGAGCACAATCCTTTCTTTTCCCTACATTCTGCATTCATTTTAGTCCAGATTAGCGCAGTTTGCTTACACACCCATAGATTTAGACACTAGCGTGGATACCATCGAGTACGATGGGCGCGAGGGGTGCTAATAGCTTCCCCTCGCGTAACCGACTCCCTTACCCTTTTTTCTCTGGTCGTGAGACCGTTGTTTTGTTTTGTGGTTTGCTAGCATTCCCTTCCTTTTCAGGATAAATATGTTAGTGGCGACTCTGTTAATTTTTGCGGTAGCGACAGCAGGGACAGTCTTGTGGCGAACGATAATTCGACGACCCTTTAACCTCCAAATCAAAGGACTTCCTTGCCCTCCTATGGCAAGCATAGCCCTGAAAGGCTAAAAGAACTCTTCTACAAACATTAAGGTAATTGCCCCTAATTGCCTTGCTCTGACTAAAATCTTTTTCTACCCTTTTCTCAAATACTTTCAAAAAGATACGCTTATTTACAAGCTAAAGTCTTACTTCATTTCTACACTTTTTCTTCAAAGAGCAAAGCAATTAAGAGCCCATGGAAAACCATGGATGCAAAGGGTGCCATACACCTTCCCTTTGCATAATTACCCCCCGAACTCAGTTTTAATTTAAAAGGTTTTTCCTGTTCTTTTAGCCTTTCAGATATTTGGATAAAATAAAAGTCGGTGGCGACTCATGCTTAACCGCAACATTTTGATAAAAAGTCAGTTCACCGTATTACAATCACTCAAATCCTTGCTTCACTTCCAATAGTAAAGTTAAATCTATGGAGTTTGAGGATACCATTTTAGAGGATTTTGTTGCATTTGTTATTATTTCAATTTGCAAGCACACAAATATGGACTCACATGATCAAAGAAACTTTGTCATTGGCACAACTACAGGAACTCAATCAAAGAGTGACATTAAGTGTTATGTGGGAGTGTGTTTTGGAGTGATACAAGACAAAATTATTTTAAAACTTAATAGATTTGCTCTAGCCGTACCTAAACCTGATGTACTAAAAAAAATCAGATTTCCAAGAAGATTCTAGATAGTAGATTTAAATTGATAGCTCTCAAAGAATTCTGAGTGTAATGAGACTTGTGTAGCCAAAGCACAAAATAAATCATCAAGACATTTGGAATTTGGATTAATCTAAACAGAAGGGTATGCAAGTGTTACTAGCTCTTTTGAATCATCTCTTTGAAACCATATTTAAGTAGTACGTTCTTAAACAAATGGTAAAATAAAGGATGATCTGAAAAGGATGGGAATTTTTATATGGTATATTTCAGAAGGGTGGTTGCTTTTTATGGCACGTAATGACTAATTAAATTCTACTGAGATTGAGTAACTGATATAAACAACCACTCCAAGGCTCAAGATATAAAACCATTGTAATGATAGGATTTAGTCAGTATTTTTCCGATTTTATGTTTGGTTTAAAAATTGAGATGGCACACTAGCGTCAATTTTTATATGTAATAAAAAGTAATACCCGTCGCCTGAGAGATTCGAACTCTCGCGGGGAAACCCCATGTACTTAGCAGGCACACGCCTTAACCACTCGGCCAAAGCGACTGCTTGTATTGTTATGAAAATCATTTTCTTAAAAATTCTACTCAAAATGATTAAGTTGAACAAATATTATAATTTTATAAAATTTGAGTAAGTTTCACATTCATAAAAGATGTCAATTTAAGAAACTGGTTTTTTCCATAATATCATATTAATAGTTCCCATCTTGAAATATATTAAAACGTTGCATATTCATAACTTCTTCACGAGAATGTCGTCAAAACCACCTGACTGTAAAAATGTGGTACCACTAAAATTCAATTTTGATATTTTTATAAAAGTCTACATTATCCAAAAAAAAATTTGATCGAAACCAAAGAAAACACTAAACACAAAAACTTTTATATTTATTTGGATATCGGACTACTATATGCTAAATTTTTGAAGATTCAAATCTTGATGCATTGCATAGTAACACGGATCACAACACCTTTTTTTTTTGAAATATGAGAGAAACAATGTTGAATTTGAGCTTTCTCTCTTAAGATCTTATTCAAGGACAAGAGGATTGTTTAGTATGTCTATTTAGTTTTAGTTTACTATGGATTGAAGAAAGATTGAACATGATGGTTTGTTCCTTCAAAATGTAATTTCACATGTCAAAGTAGTGGCAAAAACTTCCTTTCCATAGCTTAGATAACCTTTTTGCAAAAACAATTCCTTCAAAATTGGTTATATTCTTCCTTAACATGAATTTTAGTGCCTTCCATTTTTTAAATACTCCTCCCTGCACATTTTACATGAATTGAATTGTATTAGAATATTTAAAACAATTTCTACTCTAATTAAGATGTGTTTCTCAACATGTATTTTGTTTTACAAGCTGGAAATTTTCATCCAATTGGGGCACTCTTGCAAACTTTCATTCCAAAATCATTAAAATAAGAATTGCCCGACCTTTATTTCTTTGTGGTTATACACTTAAATTTTAGTTTAAGATATCTCGTGGCTCATCAGATAAAAACAAAAAGATGGTTGAAATCCAAATAACTTCCACATGACTGCGGTGTTGAGTGTCTTTTAAAACTCAGAAGCTTTGTGACTTGGTTAGAAATTTCACACGTCCATAAATAGATTCATGAAAGTAAAAATATTTCATGAACAATTAGTAAACAATGCATAACATTAGTAGTATATGTAAAATCTCTAGATATAGTGATCACTCAGATGCTTGCTTCACTTCCAATAGTAAAGTTAAATCTATGGAGTTTGAGGATACCATTTCAGAGGATTTTGTTGCATTTGTTCTTATTTCAATCAGCAAGCACCCAAATATGGACTCACATGATCAAAGAAACTTTGTCATTGGCACAACTTCAGGAACTCAATCAAAGAGTGACATTAAGTGTTATGTGGGAGTGTGTTTTGGAGTGATACAAGACAAAGTTATTTTAAAACTTAATAGATTTGCTCTAGCCGTACCTAAACCCGATGTACTAATATAAATCAGATTTCCAAGAAGATTCTAGATAGTAGATTTAAATTGATAGCTCTCAAAGAATTCTGAGTGTAATGAGACTTGTGTAGCCAAAGCACAAAAGAAATCATCAAGACTTTTGGAATTTAGATTAATCTAAACAGAAGGGTATGCAAGTGTTACTAGCTCTTTTGAATCATCTCTTTGAAACCATATTTGAGTAGTACGTTCTTAAACAAATGGTAAAATAAAGGATGATCTGAAAAGGATGGGAATTTTTATATGGTATATTTCAGATGGGTGGTTGCTATTTATGGCACGTAATGACTAATTAAGTTCTACTGAGATTGAGTAGTTTATATAAACAACCACTCCAAGGCTCAAGATAGAAAACCATTGTAATGATAGGATTTAGTCAGTATTTTTCCGATTTTATGTTTGGTTTGAAAATTGAGATGGCACACTAGCGTCAATTTTTATATGTAATAAAATGTAATACCCGTCGCCTGAGAGATTCGAACTCTCGCGGAGAAACCCTGTGTACTTAGCAGGCACACGCCTTAACCACTCGGCCAATGCGACTGCTTGTATTGTTATGAAAATCATTTTCTTAAAATTTCTACTCAAAATGATTAAGTTGAACAAATATTATAATTTTATAAAATTTGAGTAAGTTTCACATTCATAAAAGATGTCAATTTAGGAAATTGGTATTTTTCCATAATATCGTATTAATAGTTCACATCTTGGAATATATTAAAACGTTGCATATTCATAACTTCTTCCCGAGAATGTCGTCGAAACTACCTGACTGTAAAAATGTGGTAACACTAAAATTCAATTTTGATATTTTTATAAAAGTCTACATTATCCAAAAAAAAATTTGATCGAAACCAAAGAAAACACTAAACACAAAAACTTTTATATTTATTTGGATATCGGACTACTATATGCTAAATTTTTGAAGATTCAAATCTTGATGCATTGCATAGTAACACGGATCACAACACTTTTTTTTTTGAAATATGAGAGAAACAATGTTGAATTTGAGCTTTCTCTCTTAAGATCTTATTCAAGGACAAGAGGATTGTTTAGTATGTCTATTTAGTTTTAGTTTACTATGGATTGAAGAAAGATTGAACATGATGGTTTGTTCCTTCAAAATGTAATTTCACATGTCAAAGTGGTGGAAAAAACTTCCTTTCCATAGCTTAGATAACCTTTTTGCAAAAACAATTCCTTCAAAATTGGTTATATTCTTCCTTAACATGAATTTTAGTGCCTTCCATTTTTTAAATACTCCTCCCTGCACATTTTACATGAATTGAATTGTATTAGAATATTTAAAACAATTTCTACTCTAATTAAGATGTGTTTGTCAACATGTATTTTGTTTTACAAGCTGAAAATTTTCATCCAATTGGGGCACTCTTGCAAACTTTCATTCCAAAATCATTAAAATAAGAATTGCCCGACCTTTATTTCTTTGTGGTTATACACTTAAATTTTAGTTTAAGATATCTCGTGGCTCATCAGATAAAAACAAAAAGATGGTTGAAATCCAAATAACTTCCACATGACTGCGGTGTTGAGTGTCTTTTAAAACTCAGAAGCTTTGTGACTTGGTTAGAAATTTCACACGTCCATAAATAGATTCATGAAAGTAAAAATATTTCATGAACAATTAGTAAACAATGCCTAACATTAGTAGTATATGTAAAATCTCTAGATATAGTGATCACTCAGATGCTTGCTTCACTTCCAATAGTAAAGTTAAATCTATGGAGTTTGAGGATACCATTTCAGAGGATTTTGTTGCATTTGTTCTTATTTCAATCAGCAAGCACCCAAATATGGACTCACATGATCAAAGAAACTTTGTCATTGGCACAACTTCAGGAACTCAATCAAAGAGTGACATTAAGTGTTATGTGGGAGTGTGTTTTGGAGTGATACAAGACAAAGTTATTTTAAAACTTAATAGATTTGCTCTAGCCGTACCTAAACCCGATGTACTAATATAAATCAGATTTCAAAGAAGATTCTAGATAGTAGAATTAAATTGATAGTTCTCAAAGAATTCTGAGTGTAATGAGACTTGTGTAGCCAAAGCACAAAAGAAATCATCAAGACTTTTGGAATTTAGATTAATCTAAACAGAAGGGTATGCAAGTGTTACTAGCTCTTCTGAATCATCTCTTTGAAACCATATTTGAGTAGTATGTTCTTAAACAAATGGTAAAATAAAGCTGATTTGAAAAGGATGGAAATTTTATATATGGTATATTTCAGATGGGTGGTTGCTATTTATGGCACGTAATGACTAATTAAGTTCTACTGAGATTGAGTAGTTTATATAAACAACCACTCCAAGGCTCAAGATAGAAAACCATTGTAATGATAGGATTTAGTCAGTATTTTTCCGATTTTATGTTTGGTTTGAAAATTGAGATGGCACACTAGCGTCAATTTTTATATGTAATAAAATGTAATACCCGTCGCCTGAGAGATTCGAACTCTCGCGGAGAAACCCTGTGTACTTAGCAGGCACACGCCTTAACCACTCGGCCAATGTGACTTCTTGTATTGTTGTGAAAATCATTTTCTTAAAATTTCTACTCAAAATGATTAAGTTGAACAAATATTATAATTTTATAAAATTTGAGTAAGTTTCACATTCATAAAAGATGTCAATTTAGGAAATTGGTATTTTTCCATAATATCGTATTAATAGTTCACATCTTGGAATATATTAAAACGTTGCATATTCATAACTTCTTCCCGAGAATGTCGTCGAAACTACCTGACTGTAAAAATGTGGTAACACTAAAATTCAATTTTGATATTTTTATAAGTCTACATTATCCAAAAAAAATTTGTTCGAAACCAAAGAAAACACCAAACACACAAACTTTTATATTTATTTGGATATAGGACTACTATATGCTAAATTGTTGAAGATTCATATCTTGATGCATTGCATAGTAACACGGATCACTACACTTGTTTTTTGAAATATGAGAGAAACAATGTTGAATTTGAGCCTTCTCTCTTAAGATCTTAATCAAGGACAAGAGGATTGTTTAGTATGTCTATTCAGTTTTAGTTTACTATGGATTGAAGAAAGACTAAACATGATGGTTTGTTCCTTCAAAATGTAATTTCACATGTCAAAGTGGTGGAAAAAACTTCCTTTCCATAGCTTAGATAACCTTTTTGCAAAAACAATACCTTCAAAATTGGTTATATTCTTCCTTAACATGAATTTTAGTGCCTTCCATTTTTTAAATACTCCTCCCTGCACATTTTATATGAATTGAATTGTATTAGAATATTTGAAAACAATTTCTACTCTAATTAAGATGTGTTTGTCAACATGTATTTTGTTTTACAAGCTGAAAATTTTCATCCAATTGGGGCACTCTTGCAAACTTTCATTCCAAAATCATTAAAATAAGAATTGCCCGACCTTTATTTCTTTGTGGTTATACACTTAAATTTTAGTTTAAGATATCTCGTGGCTCATCAGATAAAAACAAAAAGATGGTTGAAATCCAAATAACTTCCACATGACTGCGGTGTTGAGTGTCTTTTAAAACTCAGAAGCTTTGTGACTTGGTTAGAAATTTCACACGTCCATAAATAGATTCATGAAAGTAAAAATATTTCATGAACAATTAGTAAACAATGCATAACATTAGTAGTATATGTAAAATCTCTAGATATAGTGATCACTCAGATGCTTGCTTCACTTCCAATAGTAAAGTTAAATCTATGGAGTTTGAGGATACCATTTCAGAGGATTTTGTTGCATTTGTTCTTATTTCAATCAGCAAGCACCCAAATATGGACTCACATGATCAAAGAAACTTTGTCATTGGCACAACTTCAGGAACTCAATCAAAGAGTGACATTAAGTGTTATGTGGGAGTGTGTTTTGGAGTGATACAAGACAAAGTTATTTTAAAACTTAATAGATTTGCTCTAGCCGTACCTAAACCCGATGTACTAATATAAATCAGATTTCAAAGAAGATTCTAGATAGTAGAATTAAATTGATAGTTCTCAAAGAATTCTGAGTGTAATGAGACTTGTGTAGCCAAAGCACAAAAGAAATCATCAAGACTTTTGGAATTTAGATTAATCTAAACAGAAGGGTATGCAAGTGTTACTAGCTCTTCTGAATCATCTCTTTGAAACCATATTTGAGTAGTATGTTCTTAAACAAATGGTAAAATAAAGCTGATTTGAAAAGGATGGAAATTTTATATATGGTATATTTCAGATGGGTGGTTGCTATTTATGGCACGTAATGACTAATTAAGTTCTACTGAGATTGAGTAGTTTATATAAACAACCACTCCAAGGCTCAAGATAGAAAACCATTGTAATGATAGGATTTAGTCAGTATTTTTCCGATTTTATGTTTGGTTTGAAAATTGAGATGGCACACTAGCGTCAATTTTTATATGTAATAAAATGTAATACTCGTCGCCTGAGAGATTCGAACTCTCGCGGAGAAACCCTGTGTACTTAGCAGGCACACGCCTTAACCACTCGGCCAATGTGACTTCTTGTATTGTTGTGAAAATCATTTTCTTAAAATTTCTACTCAAAATGATTAAGTTGAACAAATATTATAATTTTATAAAATTTGAGTAAGTTTCACATTCATAAAAGATGTCAATTTAGGAAATTGGTATTTTTCCATAATATCGTATTAATAGTTCACATCTTGGAATATATTAAAACGTTGCATATTCATAACTTCTTCCCGAGAATGTCGTCGAAACTACCTGACTGTAAAAATGTGGTAACACTAAAATTCAATTTTGATATTTTTATAAGTCTACATTATCCAAAAAAAAATTGTTCGAAACCAAAGAAAACACCAAACACACAAACTTTTATATTTATTTGGATATAGGACTACTATATGCTAAATTGTTGAAGATTCATATCTTGATGCATTGCATAGTAACACGGATCACTACACTTGTTTTTTGAAATATGAGAGAAACAATGTTGAATTTGAGCCTTCTCTCTTAAGATCTTAATCAAGGACAAGAGGATTGTTTAGTATGTCTATTCAGTTTTAGTTTACTATGGATTGAAGAAAGACTAAACATGATGGTTTGTTCCTTCAAAATGTAATTTCACATGTCAAAGTGGTGGAAAAAACTTCCTTTCCATAGCTTAGATAACCTTTTTGCAAAAACAATACCTTCAAAATTGGTTATATTCTTCCTTAACATGAATTTTAGTGCCTTCCATTTTTTAAATACTCCTCCCTGCACATTTTATATGAATTGAATTGTATTAGAATATTTGAAAACAATTTCTACTCTAATTAAGATGTGTTTGTCAACATGTATTTTGTTTTACAAGCTGAAAATTTTCATCCAAATGGGGCACTCTTGCAAACTTTCATTCCAAAATCATTAAAATAAGAATTGCCCGACCTTTATTTCTTTGTGGTTATACACTTAAATTTTAGTTTAAGATATCTCGTGGCTCATCAGATAAAAACAAAAAGATGGTTGAAATCCAAATAACTTCCACATGACTGCGGTGTTGAGTGTCTTTTAAAACTCAGAAGCTTTGTGACTTGGTTAGAAATTTCACACGTCCATAAATAGATTCATGAAAGTAAAAATATTTCATGAACAATTAGTAAACAATGCATAACATTAGTAGTATATGTAAAATCTCTAGATATAGTGATCACTCAGATGCTTGCTTCACTTCCAATAGTAAAGTTAAATCTATGGAGTTTGAGGATACCATTTCAGAGGATTTTGTTGCATTTGTTCTTATTTCAATCAGCAAGCACCCAAATATGGACTCACATGATCAAAGAAACTTTGTCATTGGCACAACTTCAGGAACTCAATCAAAGAGTGACATTAAGTGTTATGTGGGAGTGTGTTTTGGAGTGATACAAGACAAAGTTATTTTAAAACTTAATAGATTTGCTCTAGCCGTACCTAAACCCGATGTACTAATATAAATCAGATTTCAAAGAAGATTCTAGATAGTAGAATTAAATTGATAGTTCTCAAAGAATTCTGAGTGTAATGAGACTTGTGTAGCCAAAGCACAAAAGAAATCATCAAGACTTTTGGAATTTAGATTAATCTAAACAGAAGGGTATGCAAGTGTTACTAGCTCTTCTGAATCATCTCTTTGAAACCATATTTGAGTAGTATGTTCTTAAACAAATGGTAAAATAAAGCTGATTTGAAAAGGATGGAAATTTTATATATGGTATATTTCAGATGGGTGGTTGCTATTTATGGCACGTAATGACTAATTAAGTTCTACTGAGATTGAGTAGTTTATATAAACAACCACTCCAAGGCTCAAGATAGAAAACCATTGTAATGATAGGATTTAGTCAGTATTTTTCCGATTTTATGTTTGGTTTGAAAATTGAGATGGCACACTAGCGTCAATTTTTATATGTAATAAAATGTAATACCCGTCGCCTGAGAGATTCGAACTCTCGCGGAGAAACCCTGTGTACTTAGCAGGCACACGCCTTAACCACTCGGCCAATGTGACTTCTTGTATTGTTGTGAAAATCATTTTCTTAAAATTTCTACTCAAAATGATTAAGTTGAACAAATATTATAATTTTATAAAATTTGAGTAAGTTTCACATTCATAAAAGATGTCAATTTAGGAAATTGGTATTTTTCCATAATATCGTATTAATAGTTCACATCTTGGAATATATTAAAACGTTGCATATTCATAACTTCTTCCCGAGAATGTCGTCGAAACTACCTGACTGTAAAAATGTGGTAACACTAAAATTCAATTTTGATATTTTTATAAGTCTACATTATCCAAAAAAAATTGTTCGAAACCAAAGAAAACACCAAACACACAAACTTTTATATTTATTTGGATATAGGACTACTATATGCTAAATTGTTGAAGATTCATATCTTGATGCATTGCATAGTAACACGGATCACTACACTTGTTTTTTGAAATATGAGAGAAACAATGTTGAATTTGAGCCTTCTCTCTTAAGATCTTAATCAAGGACAAGAGGATTGTTTAGTATGTCTATTCAGTTTTAGTTTACTATGGATTGAAGAAAGACTAAACATGATGGTTTGTTCCTTCAAAATGTAATTTCACATGTCAAAGTGGTGGAAAAAACTTCCTTTCCATAGCTTAGATAACCTTTTTGCAAAAACAATACCTTCAAAATTGGTTATATTCTTCCTTAACATGAATTTTAGTGCCTTCCATTTTTTAAATACTCCTCCCTGCACATTTTATATGAATTGAATTGTATTAGAATATTTGAAAACAATTTCTACTCTAATTAAGATGTGTTTGTCAACATGTATTTTGTTTTACAAGCTGAAAATTTTCATCCAAATGGGGCACTCTTGCAAACTTTCATTCCAAAATCATTAAAATAAGAATTGCCCGACCTTTATTTCTTTGTGGTTATACACTTAAATTTTAGTTTAAGATATCTCGTGGCTCATCAGATAAAAACAAAAAGATGGTTGAAATCCAAATAACTTCCACATGACTGCGGTGTTGAGTGTCTTTTAAAACTCAGAAGCTTTGTGACTTGGTTAGAAATTTCACACGTCCATAAATAGATTCATGAAAGTAAAAATATTTCATGAACAATTAGTAAACAATGCATAACATTAGTAGTATATGTAAAATCTCTAGATATAGTGATCACTCAGATGCTTGCTTCACTTCCAATAGTAAAGTTAAATCTATGGAGTTTGAGGATACCATTTCAGAGGATTTTGTTGCATTTGTTCTTATTTCAATCAGCAAGCACCCAAATATGGACTCACATGATCAAAGAAACTTTGTCATTGGCACAACTTCAGGAACTCAATCAAAGAGTGACATTAAGTGTTATGTGGGAGTGTGTTTTGGAGTGATACAAGACAAAGTTATTTTAAAACTTAATAGATTTGCTCTAGCCGTACCTAAACCCGATGTACTAATATAAATCAGATTTCAAAGAAGATTCTAGATAGTAGAATTAAATTGATAGTTCTCAAAGAATTCTGAGTGTAATGAGACTTGTGTAGCCAAAGCACAAAAGAAATCATCAAGACTTTTGGAATTTAGATTAATCTAAACAGAAGGGTATGCAAGTGTTACTAGCTCTTCTGAATCATCTCTTTGAAACCATATTTGAGTAGTATGTTCTTAAACAAATGGTAAAATAAAGCTGATTTGAAAAGGATGGAAATTTTATATATGGTATATTTCAGATGGGTGGTTGCTATTTATGGCACGTAATGACTAATTAAGTTCTACTGAGATTGAGTAGTTTATATAAACAACCACTCCAAGGCTCAAGATAGAAAACCATTGTAATGATAGGATTTAGTCAGTATTTTTCCGATTTTATGTTTGGTTTGAAAATTGAGATGGCACACTAGCGTCAATTTTTATATGTAATAAAATGTAATACCCGTCGCCTGAGAGATTCGAACTCTCGCGGAGAAACCCTGTGTACTTAGCAGGCACACGCCTTAACCACTCGGCCAATGTGACTTCTTGTATTGTTGTGAAAATCATTTTCTTAAAATTTCTACTCAAAATGATTAAGTTGAACAAATATTATAATTTTATAAAATTTGAGTAAGTTTCACATTCATAAAAGATGTCAATTTAGGAAATTGGTATTTTTCCATAATATCGTATTAATAGTTCACATCTTGGAATATATTAAAACGTTGCATATTCATAACTTCTTCCCGAGAATGTCGTCGAAACTACCTGACTGTAAAAATGTGGTAACACTAAAATTCAATTTTGATATTTTTATAAGTCTACATTATCCAAAAAAAAATTGTTCGAAACCAAAGAAAACACCAAACACACAAACTTTTATATTTATTTGGATATAGGACTACTATATGCTAAATTGTTGAAGATTCATATCTTGATGCATTGCATAGTAACACGGATCACTACACTTGTTTTTTGAAATATGAGAGAAACAATGTTGAATTTGAGCCTTCTCTCTTAAGATCTTAATCAAGGACAAGAGGATTGTTTAGTATGTCTATTCAGTTTTAGTTTACTATGGATTGAAGAAAGACTAAACATGATGGTTTGTTCCTTCAAAATGTAATTTCACATGTCAAAGTGGTGGAAAAAACTTCCTTTCCATAGCTTAGATAACCTTTTTGCAAAAACAATACCTTCAAAATTGGTTATATTCTTCCTTAACATGAATTTTAGTGCCTTCCATTTTTTAAATACTCCTCCCTGCACATTTTATATGAATTGAATTGTATTAGAATATTTGAAAACAATTTCTACTCTAATTAAGATGTGTTTGTCAACATGTATTTTGTTTTACAAGCTGAAAATTTTCATCCAAATGGGGCACTCTTGCAAACTTTCATTCCAAAATCATTAAAATAAGAATTGCCCGACCTTTATTTCTTTGTGGTTATACACTTAAATTTTTAGTTTAAGATATCTCGTGGCTCATCAGATAAAAACAAAAAGATGGTTTAAATCCAAATAACTTCCACATGACTGCGGTGTTGAGTGTCTTTTAAAACTCAGAAGCTTTGTGACTTGGTTAGAAATTTCACACGTCCATAAATAGATTCATGAAAGTAAAAATATTTCATGAACAATTAGTAAACAATGCATAACATTAGTAGTATATGTAAAATCTCTAGATATAGTGATCACTCATATGCTTGCTTCACTTCCAATAGTAAAGTTAAATCTATGGAGTTTGAGGATACCATTTCAGAGGATTTGGTTGCATTTGTTCTTATTTCAATCAGCAAGCACCCAAATATGGACTCACATGATCAAAGAAACTTTGCCATTGGCACAACTACAGGAATTCAATCAAAGAGTGACATTAAGTGTTATGTGGGAGTGTGTTTTGGAGTGATACAAGACAAAGTTATTTTAAAACTTAATAGATCTTCTCTAGCCGTACCTAAACCTGATGTACTAATAAAAATCAGTTTTTAAAGAAGATTCTAAATAGTAGATTTATATTGATAGTTCTCAAAGAATTACGAGTGTAATGAGACTTGTGTAGCCAAAGCACAAAAGAAATCATCAAGACTTTTGGAATTTGGATTAATCTAAACAGAAGGTATGCAAGTGTTACTAGCTCTTCTGAATCATCTCTTTGAAACCATATTTGAGTAGTATGTTCTTAAACAAATGGTAAAATAAAGGATGACTTGAAAAGGATGGGAATTTTATATATGTTATATTTCATATGGGTGGTTGCTTTTTATGGCACGTAATGACTAATTAAGTTCTACTGAGATTGAGTAGTTGATATAAACAACCACTTCAAGGCTCAAGATAGAAAACCATTGTAATGATATGATTTAGTCAATATTTTCCGATTTTATGTTTGGTTTGAAAATTGAGATGGCACACTAGCGTCAATTTTTATATGTAATAAAAAGTAATAACCGTCGCCTGAGAGATTCGAACTCTGGCGGAGAAACCCCGTGTACTTAGCAGGCACACGCCTTAACCACTCGGCCAAAGCGACTGCTTTTATTGTTGTGAAAATCATTTTCTTAAAATTTCTACTCAAAATGATTAAGTTGACAAAATAATATAATTTTATAAAATTTGAGTAAGTTTCAAATTCATAAAAGATGTCAATTTAAGAAATTGGTTTTTTTTCCATAATATCGTATTAATAGTTCACATCTTGAAATATATTAAAACGTTGCATATTCATAACTTCTTCACGAGAATGTCGTCGAAACCACCTGACTGTAAAAATGTGGTACCACTAAAATTCAATTTTGATATTTTTATAAAAGTCTACATTATCCACAAAATTTTTGTTCGAAACCAAAGAAAACACCAAACACACAAACTTTTATATTTATTTGGATATCGGACTACTATATACTAAACTGTTGAAGATTCATATTATAACATCCTAAAATTTCTTATTTAATTAATTTAATTAAGTTCTAAATTAATTAATTTAAATTAGAATTTTATTGGAATTGTGTGGAAAGAAATAATAAAATGTAGTGTTGGGTCATTCGTGAAGTTAGCAGTGTGGGGGGTGTAATGTGAAGGAGCCCATTACTAAGTTACTTTGTGTTTTCATAAAATAAGGAAAAGAGGAGAAAGAAAATTAGAACGTGAAAAGGAAGCTGTAAGAAGATGAGCTGAAGAACGTGAAAGAGAATCAAAGAGGAAGAATACCTAATTCAAGAATTTGGCTAAGGTAAGGGGGACTTATCTGATTAACATCTACTATCGGGTTAGGGGTTGATAGCATAGAATAGATGTAGAATTCGTATCGATTGAGTCATATGATAGAGTTAGGGATTTAAGTCAATTTGGAGGATGTTGTGTTTCAAATTGATAAAGTATGTGTAAATGCTTGTTGTGATGTTTGATTGTGATTGAATGTGTGGTTGAGGCATGAAATGACATGGAATAATTGTGAATTAATTATATTTTTCGTGTATGGTCGAAATGATTCAATTTGGGTTGTGTTGGATGGAAATAAGTTGCTGTCAAAAGTGCTTTTTTTGCTGTTACAGGTGATGTAACCGGTTACGGCCAGGCTTGTAACCGGTTACGGTTGTGAAAAATGAGGTTTTTGGACTAGTTTCGAGTTCGTAACCGGTTGCGGTGTTGTTTGTAATCGGTTACGGCTGAAACTAAAATAATAGCGAATAGAGTTACGTCAAGCGTAACCGGTTACGGTGTTGTTTGTAACCGGTTACAGCTGAAGCTTTTTGAAAAATGATGTATTTTGTAAAGTTCATAACTTTTGAACCGTTAGTCCGTTTTATGTGTTGTTTCGAGCTAAACGAACCTTGTGAAATAATCTATTTGATGATTAATGATGTAAATGTGATTGAATGATGCATATATATATATATATATATATATATATATATATATATATATATATATATATATATATATATAAACATTCTTGATGATGATGATGATTATGATGAAATGAGTATTTGATGATGTTACTCATTAGACTTGACGATGGTAAAAGTATGTTCATGCATGTTTGCATTCATTCATATCCATTGATGATATTGTATCAATGATGATTTGTTGGATCAGTAAAGGGCATGATTCCCATTGTGTGGAATCTGTGCTGGCAGGACCGTATCTTGATGATGTTGGATCGGTCATGGGTTATTCCCATTTGATGATGTTGGTACCATATGCATAGTGTCAGTTCATACATATGCATACTTTTATAACATAATTGGATGTATTCTAGTGTTATAAATATTGATGATGTGTTGGTTGATTGTTTGTGATGATGAAACTTGTCTGGATGTCTGTTTATGAAACAACTAGATATATGGCCCGTGCGTTGCACGGGTATGATTATAATTGTTCCTTTAAATAATATTTCTCAAAAATTTAATTGAAGAAGAACTCAACGAAAATTTGTATTTCCACGAACAAAAGTGATTAAAAGTATAAAATATATTTTTATTTTCTACTAATGATATTTATTTTTGTCTATTAGAATAATTAAATTTTTATAATAGTAAATAATATGATTTGTTTATCTTATTATCAATTATAATAATTTCTATTAATAAAGTGATCCATCTTAATTAAGAATAATAATGTTTATTTTTTAAAACGAATGAATAATAATGTCTCATTTATAAAAGCAATAAGTTATAGAAAAAATTTAATGAAAAATTTGTTAAAAGTTAAATTTAAAAATAAAATAAAAAGAGCATAGAATATAAGTTTCATCTAATGAAATTAATAATATTTATAGATCTCAAGTATTTGTTGTAAGAGTTTATCAAATTTTTTTTCAAATAAATTTTTTTATTCTATACAATAAATTATTTTAGTGTGATAGGTATTTTAACCTGATTTCTTAAAAAAATTAACACAAAATGTACATAAGTTAAAGAATATAATTATTTCCAATACAATCAGCTTAAAAAGTGAATTTTTTTCAATATAATTTAATACAAACATCTTCAATACTATCAATTAATTATAGTAATACAATTTTTTATTTATTAAATTGACTACACCATATCAATATTTTCATGAATTATTTCTATTTAAAATAATAATAAACTCAAACACATTTTATCAACAAAACTTATAATGTTGTTAGGTTTATTATAAATCCAATATAAATTAATAAAAAACTAAAATTTCAATAGTGAGAGGGCATGACCTATCCCACTAAATTAAGAAAAAATAAAATAAATAAAACAATAAAACAAAATCATATTTTTTTCAAATATTTTTTTAATCGTATACAATATAATATTTTAGTGAGATAGGTATTTTAATTCAGTTTCATAAAAAAATAAACACAAAATGTACATAAGTTAAAGAATATAATCATGTACAATACAATCAACTTAAAAAGTGAACAATTTTTTAATATAATATAATACAAACATCGTCAATACTATGAATTAATTATAGTAATACAATTTTTTATTTATTAAATTGATTACATCATATCAATATTTTTGTGAATCATTTGTATTTAAATTAATAATAAACTATAATACATCTTATCAACAAAATTTATAATGTTGTTTGGTTTATTGTATATCCAATATATATTAATAACTAATAAGAAAAGGAAAATTCCAATAGTGGGAGGGCGTGATCTATCTCACTAAATTAATAAAGGAAAGAAAAAAATTTATCAGTAAATTAGAAAAATATGAAAAATATAAATTAAAAAATCTAAATATGTATTTCATCATGTAAATTTTTTTTAGGATATGTTATTGGTTTGTAAATTTATCAGGGTATCTATGCTACATTATATGGAAGCAAAGCAAATTAAGTTAAATGACTTTTCAATTTGACAACTATTCTTATATCCCAAAGATTTATTAGGTGACTTACAATTTGACCACTATTCTTATATTCAAATATTTATTAGGTGGCTTACAATTTAACCTCTAATTATGAGATTTCAAGAAATTTTATCTAAATGTTTTATCCACAGTAGTGCCCCAACGAATTACTTTTGATATAGGTTTTCCAAAGAAAATATAATTTTTATTATATATGCTTGCAATATTTTATCTTCGTTGAGCCTGCAAAAACATATATTGTATTTTACATGAAAATAGAATAAATGAGTATGAAATTTAACCATAAGATAAACAAATTTATAAATAGATATTCGGAAAAAAAAAATCTTACTGATTGAAGTTGTTATGAGACTTACGAGGCATGAAAATCCTAAAAAAGAATAAATAGGTAAAAAATAGTAGCAAATAAAATTGAAAAAAAATTCTTAATGATTGAAGTTGTTATGAGAGATGAAAATCCTAGAAAAGAACAAAGAGATGAAAATGGTAGCAAATGAAATTGGTAAATAATGAAGGTAGGATTAAGAGTGGTTATAAAGGTGTGTAAGAATACAAAAGGACACTATTTTATAGTCGTTTTCATAGACTATTATTAATACTATTATTATGATCTCTTATTTTTTAGAAATTAATTATTTTACCAACTAATAGAAAAACAGTAACAGATAAAAAAATAAAGTATTGCACTAAAATAAAAATTTATGACACCTTTAATGAAGAGTTAAATAGATGAAAAAACCGAAAAATTAAAAAGTGATGGTTAGTTATGGAATATAAAAGAGAATGCTATAGATTTAGAATAATTTCCACTAAAATATACTATTACAATTAGAATTGAAGTAATATTAAAGTTAGAAAATAAAGTTAAAATGTAGGACTATTAATATTTTTTAGAGTTTATATATATATATATATATATATATATATATATATATATATATATATATATATATATATATATATATATATATATATATATATATATATATATATATATATATATATATATATATATATATATATATATATATATATATATATATATATATATATATATATATATATATATATATATATATATATATATATATATATATATATATATATTTTATTATGTGGTATTTATTATAAAAATAATATATACAAAAAACAAAAATATTTCGGATTAAGACAAAAAAATTAAATTAAGACACTTAAATTTACAAACTCATGATTTTTTTTTACAAATTAAAAAAAATTGAAACTCATAAATATAAAATCTTCTAAGTTTATAAATTTTAAATAATTTAAATAAATAATATTATTATTATTCAAAAGTGTGTATTATACATAAAATTAATAACAATGATTACTATATTTATTACTATTATTATTTAATTATTATTTATTTTTGTTCATCTATTATGTATTTATATTACATGAATGCAATCAATTTGTATAAAAACATAATTGTTTTTTAGTAAATATCTTTTATTATATAAGCAACTTAGGTTTGCGTTGATTAATGACAGACAAAGAAATGAATTACATTTAGAGCCGTTATAAATTGAATACAAATTAAGTGATGAGTGATATTTGTAAAAACAAATATAATAAATCATGATTTAGACGTTAAAAATTGATAGAGTCAATTGAATTCAAATTTATTATAAGTTTTAAATTTAGAATAAATATGAAACTGATAAACACAATAATTAAGGAGGATGAAATATTTGACTGGATCTTTTATAATTAGTTAGTTATTTTATCGCATAAAAATATTTGTGAAACATAAAAAATATAACTAATATACACTATAGAAAAAAAAGAAAAGAATTTGCCGCGGGGTTTAGAAGGGTGTTACACATATCTTGATGCATTGCATAGTAACACGGGTCACAACACTTGTTTTTTGAAATATGAGAGTAACAATGTTGAATTTGAGCCTTCTCTCTTAAGAGCTTATTCAAGGACAAGACGATTGTTTAGTATGCCTATTCGGTTTTAGTTTACTATGGATTGAAGAAAGACTGAACATGATGGTTTGTTCCTTCAAAATGTAATTTCACATGTCAAAGTGGTGGCAAAAACTTCCGTTCCATAACTTAGATAACCTTTTTTCAAAAACAATACCTTCAAAATTGGTTATATTTTTCCTTAACATGAATTTTAGTGCCTTCCATTTTTTAAATACTCCTCCCTGCACATTTTATTTGAATAGAAATGTATTAGAATATTTGAAAACAATTTCTACTCTAATTAAGATGTGTTTCTCAACATGTATTTTGTTTTACAAGATGAAAATTTTCATCCAATTGGGGCACTCTTGAAAACTTTCATTCCAAAATCATTAAAATATGAATTGGCCGACCTTTATTTCTTTGTGGTTATACACTTAAACTTTTAGTTTAAGGTACTTGTGGCTCATCAGAAAAAAAACAAAAAGATGGTTTAAATCCAAATAACTTCATCATGAAAGCGGTGTTGAGTGTCTTTTAAAACTCAGAAGCTTTGTGACTTGGTTAGAAATTTCACACGTCCATAATTAGATTCATGAAAGTAAAATCATTTCATGAACAATTAGTAAACAATGCGTAACATTAGTACTATATGTAAAATCTCTAGATATTGAGTGATCACTCAAATGCTTGCTTCACTTCCAATAGTAAAGTTAAATCTATGGAGTTTGACGATACCATTTCAGAGGATTTTGTTGCATTTGTTCTTATTTCAATCAGTAAGGACACAAATATGGACTCACATGATCCAAGAAACTTTGTCATAGGCACAACTACAGGAACTCAATCAAATAGTGACATTAAGTGTTATGTGGGAGTGTGTTTTGGAGTGATACATGACAAAGTTATTTTAAAACTTAATGGAATTGCTCTAGCTGTACCTAAACATGATGTAAAAAAACAACTCAGTTTTCAAAGAAGATTCTAGATAGTAGATTTAAACTGATAGCTCTCAAAGAATTCTGAGTGTAATGAGACTTGTGTAGCCAAAGCACAAAAGAAATCATCAAGAATTTTGGAATTCGGATTTATCTAAAAAGAAGGGTATGCAAGTGATACTAGCTCTTCTAAATCATCTCTTTGAAACCATATTTGAGTAGTATGTTCTTAAACAAATGGTAAAATAAAGGATTATTTGAAAAGGATGGGAATTCTATATATGGTATATTTCAGATGGGTGGTTGCTTTTTATGGCACGTAATAACTAATTAAGTTCTACTGAGATTGAGTGGCTGATACAAACAACCACTCCAAGGCTCAAAATAGAAAACCATTGTAATGATAGGATTTAGTCAGTATTTTTCCGATTTTATGTTTGGTTTGAAAATTGAGATAGCACACTAGCGTCAATTTTTATATGTAATTAAAAGTAATACCCGTCGCCTGAGAGACTCAAACTCTCGCGCGGAAACCCCATGTACTTAGCAGGCACACGCCTTAACCACTCGGCTAAAGCGACTGGTTGTATTGTTGTGAAAATCATTTTCTTAAAATTTCTACTCAAAATGATTAGGTTGAACAAATATTATAATTTTTTAAAATTTGAGTAAGTTTCACATTCATAAAAGATGTCAATTTAAGAAATTGGTTTTTTTCCATAATATCGTATTAATAGTTCACATCTTGAAATATATTAAAACGTTGCATATTCATAACTTCTTCACGAGAATGTCGTCGAAACCACCTGACTGTAAAAATGTGGTACCACTAAAATTCAATTTTGATATTTTTATAAAAGTCTACATTATCCACAAAATTTTTGTTCGAAACCAAAGAAAACACCAAACACACAAACTTTTATATTTATATGGATATCGGACTACTATATGCTAAACTGTTGAAGATTCATATTGTAACATCCTAAAATTTCTTATTTAATTAATTTAACTAAGTTTTAAATTAATTAATTTAAATTAGAATTTTATTGGAATTGTGTGGAAAGAAATAATAAAATGTAGTGTTGGGCCATTCGTGAAGTTAGCAGTGTGGGGGGTGTAATGTGAAGGAGCCCATTACTAAGTTACTTTGTGTTTTCATAAAATAAGGAAAAGAGGAGAAATAAAATTAGAAAGTGAAAAGGAAACTGTGAGAAGATGAGCTGAAGAACGTGAAAGAGAATCAAAGAGGAAGAAGACCCAATTCAAGAATTTGGCTAAGGTAAGGGGAGACTTATCTGATTAACATCTATTATCGGGTTAGGGGTTGATAGCATAGAATAGATGTAGAATTCGTATCGATTGAGTCATATGATAGAGTTTGGGATTTAAGTCAATTTGGAGGATGTTGTGTTTCAAATTGATAAAGTATGTGTAAATGCTTGTTGTGATGTTTGATTGTGTTTGAATGTGTGGTTGAGGCATGAAATGACATGGAATAATTATCAATTGATTCTGTTTTTCGTGTATGGTCGAAATGATTCAATTTGGGTTGTGTTGGATGGAAATAAGTTGCTGTCAAAAGTGTTTTTTTTGCTGTTACAGGTGATGTAACCGGTTACGGCCGGGCTTGTAACCGGTTACGATTGTGAAAAATGAGGTTTTTGGACTGGTTGCGAGTTCGTAACCGGTTACGGTGTTGTTTGTAACCGGTTACAGCTGAAGCTTTTTGAAAAATGATGTATTTTGTAAAGTTCATAACTTTTGAACCGTTGGTCTGTTTCGTGTGCTGTTTCGAGCTAAACGAACCTTGTGAAATAATCTATTTGATGATTAATGATGTGATTGTGATTGAATGATGCATATATATATATATATATATATATATATATATATATATATATATATATATAAACATGCTTGATGATGATGATGATTATGATGACATGAGTATTTGATGATGTTACTCATTAGACTTGACGATGGTATAAGTATGTTCATGTATATTTGCATTCATTCATATTCATTGATGATGTTGTATCCATGATGATTTGTTGGATCAATAAAGGGCATGATTCCCATTGTGTGGAATCTGTGCTGGTTGGGCCGTATCTTGATGATGTTGGATCGGTCATGGGTTATTCCAATTTGATGATGTTGGAACCACATGCGTAGTGTCAGTTCATACATATGCATATTTTTATAACATGATTGGGTGTATTCCAGTGTTATAAATATTGATGATGTGTTGGTTGATTGTTTGTGATGATGAAACTTGTCTGGATGTCTGTTTATGAAACAATTGGGTGAATGATGCAGCTATGATGTGTTATTGCTTTATAACCTTATAACATTTGTTAATTATGATGAGACTCACCCTTACATGTTGTCATTTTCAGATTGAGGATAGCGGTTGTTCGACTCGGTTAGGATTAGCTCATGAGTCTGTTATTTAGTTAGCATCAGGTGTCATGCTCTGATATTTGTAACACTGGGGACGCGATGTTTAGAGTTTATGGTTTATAACTCTGGTTATGTTTTGATGTTTGAAGGATTAGTTTTAAAGATGTTAAACTTAATCCGTTTGATTTAATTTCCGTTGTGTTAACATGAAATGTTTTAATTGATGATGATTGCTTCAATGAATACATGATATAACTGAACGATGTTTTAATTAATTATTGAATTGTGGCACCCTTATTTTCATGTACTCTGAATAAATTTATTTAATTTGCCGCGGGGTTTAGAAGGGTGTTACACATATCTTGATGCATTGCATAGTAACACGGATCACAACACTTGTTTTTTGAAATATGAGAGAAACAATGTTGAATTTGAGCCTTCTCTCTTAAGAGCTTATTCAAGGACAAGAGGATTGTTTAGTATGTCTATTCGGTTTTAGTTTACTATGGATTGAAGAAAGACTGAACATGATGGTTTGTTCCTTCAAAATATAATTTCACATGTCAAAGTGGTGGCAAAAACTTCCTTTCCATAACTTAGATAACCTTTTTGCAAAAACAATACCTTCAAAATTGGTTATATTCTTCCTTAACATGAATTTTAGTGCCTTCCATTTTTTAAATACTCCTCCCTGCACATTTTATTTGAATAGAATTGTATTAGAATATTTGAAAACAATTTCTACTCTAATTAAGATGTGTTTCTTAACATGTATTTTGTTTTACAAGCTGAAAAATTTCATCCAATTGGGGCACTCTTGCAAACTTTCATTCCAAAATCATTAAAATAAGAATTGCCCGACCTTTATTTCTTTGTTGTTATACACTTAAATTTTTCGTTTAAGATATCTCGTGGCTCATCAGATAAAAACAAAAAGATGGTTTAACTTCATCATGAATGCGGTGTTGAGTGTCTTTTAAAACTCATAAGCTTTGTGACATGGTTAGAAATTTCACACGTACATAATTAGATTCATGAAAGTAAAATCATTTCATGAACAATTAGTAAATAATGCATAACATTAGTAGTATATGTAAAATCTCTAGATATAGTGATCACTCAAATGCTTTCTTCACTTCCAATAGTAAAGTTAAATCTATGGAGTTTGAGGATACCATTTCAGAGGATTTTGTTGCATTTGTTCGTATTTCAATCAGCAAGCACCCAAATATGGACTCACATGATCAAAGAAACTTTGTCATTGGCACAACTACAGGAACTCAATCAAAGAGTGACATTAAGTGTTATGTGGGAGTGTGTTTTGGAGTGATACAAGACAAAGTTATTTTAAAACTTAATAGATTTGTTCTAGCCGTACCTAAACCTGATGTACTAATAAAAATCAGATTTCAAAGAAGATTCTAGATAGTCGATTTATATTGATAGTTCTCAAAGAATTCTGAGTGTAATGAGACTTGTGTAGCCAAAGCACAAAAGAAATCATCAAGACTTTTGGAATTTGGATTAATCTAAATAGAAGGGTATGCAAGTGTTACTAGCTATTCTGAATCATCTCTTTGAAACCATATTTGAGTAGTATGTTCTTAAACAAATGGTAAAATAAAGGATGATTTGAAAAGGATGGGAATTTTATATATGGTATATTTCAGATGGGTGGTTGCTTTTTATGGCACGTAATGACTAATTAAGTTCTACTGAGATTGAGTAGTTGATATAAACAACCATTGATTTATTCTATCAATTTTTTTGTTAATTCTTTTTTAATTGAAAATTATATGTTATTCTTATAATAGTTTTACCATTTAGGTGTATGGTAGCTTATGAAAAGAGAACTAAATGTATGGCTAAAGTTATAGTATTGAGAAAATATCACAAGATTATTATGGTTTTATGCAGGACCGTGTGTCCAAGACGGACTACCGTACAGGGTCTCAAATTTTTCGGGGTTAAACTATAAGTAAATAGGGCCTCATAAATTATTTGTCGGGTTAAATCGAAATTAAATTGGACCTCTATTTTTTTTCATAGGTATACTATAGCTAACCTACATAGAACCTCCAAAAATTTGAGACAGCTCTGATTTTATGAACAAGAGGTTCTATTAAAAAAAACTTTTATTTTTGGAAATATAGATATAGAAAATTTATTTGATCCGGATGTACATTATTAATATCTCTTCCAAATTATGCTCTCGGTGCAATTGCTGTAGAAAGATTGGCATCAAAATTTCTTATTTTGTAATGAACTCATGTGCATTTTATCACTAAAACTATTAATATATTATTATTTTTTTGATGAAACAATGAGAGTAATATTTGTTAATTTTATCAACTCCTATGAATTTTATCACTGAAATTCACTATTTTCACGGGACATTATCACCCCAATATCATTTTTATTTTACCCAACAAAATATTTGTACATACTTATAGGTATCAGCGATATTTATAAATATTTACAGTTATCAGTCATATTCGTAAATATTTATAGTTATTAAACATATTAAATTTATCATGTTGATAATTTGATAAATATTTCGTTTTAAATATTTTCAATTATTTGTGATTTTATAATAACAATGGTATATCACCAACAACTCAGCCTTATCGAATGATCTAAGATATGAATGACTATTGTATTTCCATGTTCTTTTTTTTTTTTACATAGCTACTATATATATATTCATTTCATATATATATATATATATATATATATATATATATATATATATATATATATATATATATATATATATATATATATATATATATATATATATATATATATATATATATATATATATATATATATATATATATATATATATATATATATATATATATATATATATATATATAAGGAGGGATCCAAGAGTGAATTATTATAACTTACTCAACATCTTGACCATTAATTCTTTTCAATCTAATGGTTAAGATTAATAAGTATTAGTTTTCTCTCTCCACATTTAATTACTTATTATTTTTAACCATTAGATTGAAAAAAATAAATGGTCAAGATATGAAGTAAGTTATAATAACTTACTCTTGGAGTAAATATAAATATATATATATATATATTTTCTTATTTATTTATATTACCGACAAATTATCTATGTTAAGTGCATACATGAGAGATGCATATGAACTTTTAAGAATGTTTTTAAGAAATTTTTTTCTAATATCCAAGTTTTTCAAAAAAAAACAGAAATAACCAACATTTCAAAAATATTACACAAATGCTTAAAATTTGAAAAATATTACACATTGTTGTCAGATCCAGTGGCGATAACACTTAAATTTGGGTCAAGTCGCCAGACCCAGTGGCGAATTCAATTAAACTTTGGACCAAGTCGCCAGACCCAGTGGTGACAACGTTCATTTTTTTTTTTGCCTTTTATTTGCTAACCCTAACTTAAATTATTTTGACCATTATTTTTTTTTACTTAACTTATTTTACATTGTTAAATTTGTTTACTAAGAAAAATGATTATTAATAAAAAAACTATCATTTTATATTAATTAAAATTAGAATTACATTAATCATAATAGGGTCTACAATTACATTTTTGGTGGACCTGGTGCAGTTGATCCTGGTACGATCCGAATGGCGGAGGTCTAATAACTTGTCTATATGGCTCACGAGTTGGCAGTGCTCCTAGTCGTATCCCTATTCTTACGACGCCCTCTTTTCGGTTTCTGTTGTGTTTGGCTCGATGGCCCTCCAATGCATATAAAATTTGGGTCTGACGACTTGGTCCAAATTTAAGTGTTGTCGTCACTAAGCCTGAAGACAATGTGTAATATTTTTCAGATTTTGGCTATTTACGTAATATTTTTGAAATGTTGGTTATTTTTGAATTTTTTTTAAAAAAATTGAATATTAAAGAAAAAAACTAATATAATACATTTTTCTTATTTAATTATTTACACATATTTTACATATTTGTAATGAATAAGTTATTTTCATAAACTTAATAGTTTTTTAAATAACTTCAAACAAATTAACTTGTATTCTATCAGGTTAGACTATAAACTATCATTTTTTTCTATTTGGTAAAGAAATTAATGGAGAATCATAACGGCTCTATAAGTCTTTCATGATTTCGTAACCATGACTAAAATGAACCGAGGACCGATGTGGTACATTTGTAAATCCCTCTGAATTGCGTGTCGTCCTCGAGCATGGGTGACATTCAGGCCTACCCGGCTCCATGACATAAACCGACTTCCTTGCCATGGCTCCAATCTCAAATTTCGAGCTTACAAGTGGCCTAAATATTTTTGGTGTATACACATAAAAAAAACATAATAAAATTGAGAAAACTTTATAAATTACTTTTTTATAATTTTATAGTAATTGACCAAATAAGAGATAGAGTGATAGTAAAAAGTTTTTCACGTGTTTTCTAGAGAGAGAAGGTCTCCCCTCTCTCTAAAAACTTAGCGTGTTTTTCTCCTCCTCACTCTCTTAGGGTTTGGCGGCTTATCTCTCTTCCAGATTCTCTGGTTTTTCTCTCCAAATCTTATTTTGGCTCTTTCTCCCCCCTGGGAGTATTTGCTGTGAGGTCTGCTAAGTGTTAGCTCTTTGGTTTCCCTATAGTTTTCTACTTTGGAATCTAAAAATGGACAAGTGGAAAAACATCCCATTGTCAAAGGAAGAGGAAGAAGGGATTACAACTGAGGTTGAAGAAGTCTCCGGCGAGGAGGTTTTTCAACGCACCCTAGCGGCGAAGCTGTGGACAGAAAATAGTTTCAACTGGAGAGCCTTCACAAACACAATGATTGGGGCCTGGAAGTTAAAACATTTGGTGGAATCCCAAGAGCTAAGCAAGAACCTATTCTTGTTCAGGTTTGTGTCGAAGAGGGACTTGGAAGGGGTCCTGAGAAATGGGCCATGGAGGTTTGATTGAAATCTGCTAGTTTTGGCTCGTGTTTCTGGCGAGGAACAACCGTCGGACCTTAATATGCACTTTGGAGTTTTTTGGGTCAGGGTTTATGATCTACCCCTCATGTTAAGATCTGAAGCAATTGCAAGAAAGTTGGGAGGGATTTTGGGCACTTTTGAAGAAATGGATCTAAGAGAAGCTCACCGCAATGGGAGGTTTTTGCGCATCAAGGTCTCTCTAGATCTTAAACAACCCCTGAAAAGAGGAACTGTAGTGCAATTCAAGGAGAAAAATCTGCGTGTACATTTCAAGTACGAAAGACTACCAACATTTTGCTTCATATATGGTCGAGTAGGTCATCAATTGAAGGATTGTGAGGCTGCTAGGGATCTGAGTGAGGAGGGTTTTGAAGAGCTGGAGGAACAAGACTTGTCTTATGGAGCTTGGCTGAGAGCTTCACCATTGCTAAGGGTCCCAGAGAAGCCAAAGAAAAAGGAGACAAATTCCAGTTCATGTAGTAAAAGCTTGTTTAATATCTCCTCGGGTCAGAGCCACTGTGAAACGAAAGGGAAGGGGAAAGAAGTGGAAGAAGGGGAGGTGGAGCAAATTAAAGGCTAAAAGAATGTAGGAACTCACGCGAGTCTTGTGAAGGATAATGTCGTGCCCCCAACAGACGGAATGCTTGAAATTAAGGCTGTAGCGGAGTCACTTGGGGCAGTGGATATCTCAAACACAGGGGCTAACAAGGGAGCTTCCAAGAAAGGATCTATGGTCAAAAAACGTAAGTGGACTCGAAGGAAGCGGTAAAGAAACTCTTTGATAGTAAAACTGAGAAGCGGGATCTGGAATTTGGGAAGAGGGCCTTGGTGGATGTCATGATAATTGACGGTACTATAGAAAAGGGGAGTGGGGAGAAGAAGCTAAGAGGGCCTAAAGTCTCATATGTTGTAAAATAAGTTGTACTAGAGGTGGTGTTGGAAGCCCAACACCGCCTACAACAATGAAAATCCTCAGTTGGAACTGCAGGGGGTTGGGGCATCCCCGTGCCGTTCGAGCCTTGTTAAGGCTCATCCGTATTGAAAACCCCACGATGGTGTTTGTTATGGAGTCTCGTTTGAAGCAGGAAGAGGCTCAGGTCATCAGAGCTAAATGTGGTTTTGAGTTTGGTTTTAGTGTAGATTGTCGTGGATATGGGAGAGGAAGAGCAGGTGGACTCATGCTATTATGGAAAGAGATTTTGAATGTTTCTATTTCTTCTTACTCCTCTAACCATATTGGGGGTACAGTGGTGGACGATTGCGACAACCAGGATTGGTCCTTCAACGGTATCTACGGATACCCTGAAGAACAAAATAAAAAGGAAACTTGGCTGCTTCTTCAAGAGCTGGTTTTGCAGGGGAGTAACAACATGGTGTGCTTTGGGGATCTTAATTATATAATTTATGACCATGAAAAAAAGGGCGGCATCTGCAGAACTATCGTGGCAGCTATCCTGGGGCCGATAAGCTTTAGATAGGTGTGGCTTGGTGGATTTAGGCTTTGAGGGTTATCCGTTTACTTGGAGTAATGGACGACATGGGAATGAAAACATTCAAGAAAGGTTGGACAGAGCACTTGCTTCCAACGATATCTCTAACAGATTCGCCCCGCTAAAAGTTTCTCATCTTCCCTGTTATGGCTCCGATCATGTGGTGATAAGGATCGAGTTGGAAGCGGATTCAAATAGTACAGGGAGGAAAAGGACTCATATTTTCCGGTTTGAGGAAGTGTGGAGCAAGGATTTAAGGTGTGAAGCAACTGTTAAACAATTATGGAATAACCAACAGAGTGGGGGTGTGATAAGATTCTGGCTATGAAAGGACTCGAGGATCATTTCAGAGAATATAAGATCGGTTCGGTAAGGAAGGAGTTAGCGAGAATTGAGGAAATGCTTCAGGAGGATTGTCGATGGGATGCGAGCGAGGAAGCCATAAACTCCTACAAAGTGCTTGAAAGTCAACGAAATAAACTTCTCCAAATTGAGGAAGTTATTTGGAGGCAGAAGAGTATAGCGATTTGGCTTAAGCACGGTGACCGTAACACAAAGTTTTTTCACAATAAAGCAGACCAGCAGCGGAAAGTTAACACAATCAAAAGGCTGAGAGATGAGAATGGGCATTGGTGGAGAGGTGACTTCCACTGTGAAAGTCTGTTAATCAAGTATTTTGTGGGTCTGTTTACAACATCTTCTCCGGTGAATGTTCAGGAGACTTGTTCTGTGGTTAGGGGAAGCTTAATCTGAATCAAAGGAATTGGTGTGCTAGTCCTTTCTCTGCTCAGGAGGTCGAAGACGCGTTACTGCAAATGAATCCCATAAAGACTCCTGGACCGGATTGTCTCCCAGCGCTATTTTTCCAGAAGTACTGGCATATTGTTGGCTCCGATGTTAGAAGTGTCGTCTTGGATGTGCTCAACAATGGTAAAGATCCGGCCAGAATAAATGATACCCACATTGCGCTGATTCTGAAATGCAAAAATCCAACTAGGCCCAAAGACTTTCGCCCAATAAGTCTCTATAATGTCATTATGAAGCTGGTGACGAAAACAATTGCGAACAGGATCAAGTCTATTCTCCCGGAGGTTATTGACGAAGAACAAAGCGCCTTTGTCAAAGGACGGCTGATCACGGATAATGCTTTGATTGCAATGGAATGCTTCCACTGGATGAAGAAGAAAACTAAAGGAAAACGGGGTGTCATGGCGTTAAAAAGCTCGATATGTCAAAAGCCTACGATAGGATTGAGTGGCCCTTTGTTGTTGAGGTCTTGTCCTCTATGGGCTTCCCTCCTGCTATGGTTAAACTTATAGAGAGATGCATTTCGACGGTCACTTACAAGGTGCTCGTGAATGGCCAGCCCAGTTGTAGCTTCAAACCTGAGAGGGGTCTCCGCCAAGGGGATCCGCTCTCGCCATATTTATTCATATTGTGTGCTGATGTCTTTTCAAGTATTCTAAAGAAGGAGGTGGCTGACTTGAGGATCCATGGAATTAAAGTTGCTAGAAGAGCTCCCGTGATCTCCCATTTACTGTTCGCAGACGATAGCTTAATCTTTGCCCGCGCAAACCCTCAGAAAGCTAACAAGATCCTGGAAATTTTGCAGAAGTATCAAGCTGCCTCTGGCCAGATTGTGAACCTTGACAAATCCGAAGTCTCGTTCAGCCGCAATGTCAGCTTGGATGAGAAAAATATGATTCGAAGGAAGATGGGAGTCCAAACAGTCTCTAGTCATTTGAAGTATCTTGGTTTATCGATAGTCTTCGGGAGATCCAAGAGGGAGGTTTTTGCTCTAGTCATTGGAAGAATATGGAAGAAAATCAAAGGATGGAAAGAAAAGTTTCTTTCAAGGGCAGGGAGAGAGGTTTTAATTAAAGTTGTGGCTCAGGCAATTCCAAGTTACATAATGTGCTGCTACAAACTTCCGGAGACTATTTGTCATGAGATTGAGGTGATGATCGCAAATTTTTGGTGGGGTTCCAAGAATGGAGAAAGGAAGGTCCATTGGTTAAGTTGGGAGAGGATGGAAAAATCTAAAGGAGCGGGCGGTATGGGTTTTCGTGGCATTAGCGAGTTTAATACAAGTCTGTTGGGAAAAACTTACTAACGCCTTCTAACTTGTGAAGTGTCCCTTCTTAGGAAGGTCTTCAAGAGTCGGTATTACCCTAGGACATCCATTGAGGATAGCTCGGTTAGCTTTGCGCCTAGTTACTCTTGGAGGAGAATTTGTAGTGCTAAGCAAGTGATTCAGTCTGGTGCTTGCTGGAGGATTGGGAACGGCGAGAGTGTTTTGTTGGGCAAGGATAGGTGGATCCCTGGAAACACGGGGTTTACTATTAAAGGTAGAATCACCCGAGTCGGAGGCGTGGAAGGAGGCTCTAAGGTAAGTGAGCTTATTGATGGGGATTTAGGAGTGTGGAAGAGAGATCTGGTATATTCCATGTTTGAAGAAGAGGACGCAATGAACATCATCAGTATTCCCCTATCTTCCCACAGTACTGCAGACAAGCTTATTTGGCATAAAGAAAAATATGGCGTTTACTCTGTACGTTCGGCCTATCATTTGTGTCAGCAGGACAAGGCTAGCAAAGCCCCTGGTCCCTCATGCGTCCCTGATCCAAAGCTATGGAAAGAAATATGGAAGGCACCGGTTAACCCCTGAATTTGAAACTTCCTTTGGCAGGCTGGGAAAGACATCCTGCCCACAAAAACAACCTCTTAAAGAAAGGGATCCAACTAGACGTATTGTGTCCCTTTTGTCATTCTGCGGCGGAGACGGTGCAACACCTGCTACTTCAGTGTGAGTTCACAAAATAGGTTTTCTTTTCCTCAATCTTGAGTTATAAAACTCCTGAGAATCTTAATTTCATGGACTGGTTGTTAGGGGTACTCACTTACGGGGATCCTCTAAGTGCCCAACTGTTATGTAACGTGAGTTTCAAAGTTTGGTTGGCGCGAAATTTGCTTCTGTACCAGCAAAAGAGTTCAGATCCGGTTCGTGAGGCGGAGGAGGCGCTCAATAGCGTTATGGAATTCAACGCTTGGAACCCTGAGTTTTCCGCTAAGAAAAAGCTGGTAGTAAATCCGGAATACAATCCCAAGAATGTTCATGTGTTGCAGGTGGATGCTGGCGTCTTTCCTGGGAATTCCATGTCCTTTGGGTGTATCTTTAAAGACCATGCGGGTGAAATTTTGCTCTCTGCGTGCAAGAAAGAGTCGATGAATGTGGACCCACTGCTGGCGGAAATGTTGGCAATTAGATGGAGCTTGTCGTTGGCAAGTGATTTTCGCGTGGAGAAACTGGTTGTGCAGGTCCGACTGTCTGAATGCAGTGGATTGTATCACTGACTTGGTTCATTTTGTTGCTATTGAGCATGTTGCTTTAGATTGTAGAGTTTTATTGAGTAACTTTTGTACTGCCTCTGATATGTTTCTGCCAAGGTTATGTAATTCTTGATGCCCATAAATTAGTTGGAGTGGGTTTTGCTTTAGGGTCTAAGACTAGGCTTGGTAACTCTCCTGGTTGGAATTCTATTGTAACTATGCCTCAAGCTGGTTCTTAGTAATGAAATGAGTTTAACATTAAAAAAAAAAAAAAAAGAGATAGAGTGATAGTTGAAAGCTAAATTTAATAGTATTTACTAATTTTCCACTTATTGGCTTCACTTTTGTAGTCTCATAAACTCTACATTGTCAATTGTCATAGCACTTTTCATGGCAAGTAGAAGCTCACTAGTTGTGTTTTTGGAAGGCAAGTAGTCATTTGAATGGTGTACAATTTTCCCATTCTCACCGGCCCCTATAGATAGCTACTAGGTCACAATCAGTCCTAGGTAAACTGGTCCTAACTCACTAGGCCCAAAATAACCCATGCAAGTTTGTCACATGGATTTGTTATCTTTTTCATGATCCACATTTTAGAATATACAAGTCCTCCACTTACCTGCATGTTGTGATCATGTCAATCCCCACTTCCACTTTGAGAGTATAGTTTTTTTTTTTTTTGTTGCTATAAGTAATTGATTGTCATAGACATGAAGCATCCTCTAAAATATGTTACATGCTTTTAGATCACTCATACTAAGTAGACTATATATTGTGGTCTGCCACTTTATTGAATGTAATCTTTAACTTCTCTATAGCCAATCATGATACATATTCCTGGTTGTTATGCAAAGCTTGTGAACCTTATCTGCCTCCCTTTTTTAACTTAGTCAGCTCTGTTATATCTCATCAACAGAAAAAGTCCCCTATCACATGTTTAGTTAATTGAGTCCACAATGTCCCTTTCCCTTTTCTTTTGCCAATAGCTCTAAGATACATCATAGTAACATGTCAACTCAAGGGGCAGCACAGACAGAACACTTACATGCCCATTATATATTCTTGTCTCAATTTCAAATTTCAAAAATAAATTACATCTTCTTATTTATTTTTATGCAGAGTAAAAAATGTATGATTAAACAGAATAAGTGGCTGTTTGGATGAGAGTTATTTTACAGAAAGAGAAATAAATTTGAATTTTTTAAAATGAATAATGTATAAGAACTATTTTGTTAGTGCTATATTTATAAAATTCTAAATATCATTTAGAAAATAAACATTTAAAGTTTCTTTCTTATTTTATGATTTTAAATTGATTTTTATAGTTTTTTTTTTAAATTATTAAAATTAATTCCTATATTTTTTTTCTAAAAATTACACATTGATTACTGAATTTTATAAATTGGTTGTTCAAGTTTTTAGCAAATGCAAATTTGCCCTTATAATTTTCAAATAAAATGTGAACCTGTTTCTAAATTTTAAAATTTACAAATTCATTTCTATATTTTCCACATTTAAATTGATCTTTCAATTTTTTAACATTGTATAAAAATAGTTCAACAAAGAAGAGATTATTATGAGACACCATTTATCTTCTCTCTCATTCAAGAGGAGATTATTTTTGGAGACAGCATGCAAAAGCTTTTTTGGCCAAGGAATGCTGACATGAATTTTTTACTCCTAAACTATGTCAAAAAATAACATCAATATAGAAAACTTATTACTATCAAAATATTCATATTAGCCTCAATTATACGTTTAACACGTGTCCATCATATTAGTTAAATTAATTTAATATTAATAGACCTTAAAAAATGTATCTATCTATAATCTATTATAATATATAAAAAAGTACGTGATAAGTCATTTGATTAAACAATTAAAATTGTTCTTATTTTATGGGTAAAAATGACTTTTAGCAAAATAACTCAATATTATTGTTTTGACATTTATTATGGGTGAATTCAAAGATAGATAAATTATGGTTATATGCATGAAGAAAGAATTTATGCATAAAAAATGTGAGGAAGAATTCAAAGAAACGAGTTTCTTTTGAGTTTTGTTCAAGTTACCTTCTTCGATTTTTGTTAAAGTTTCCTTCCTCCTTTCTATCTTTGTTTGAGACAGGGAAGAAATAATGGAGTTCAAAATATCGTTTGGGGAAGAAATGGTTTTTTCGAGTTTGATTTAGTGAAGAAATGTGGTTTTCAAGTTTGGTTTAGTGGACAAGATAACGAAATGGTGCTTCATTTGTTAATGGAAGATGGTGTTTTGAGGAAGATGATAAATTTCTCAAGGGCTCAATAACATATTTGTTAATGCAAAAGTGAAAAAAACTAGAATCATGTACTAGAAAATAAAAACAAAGCCACTTTTCCCCTCCGTTGGACCCCACAACCAAGGGAGAATTGTATTTATTTTGGAAATTTCTTTACCCACCTCCTAACTTTCTTGGTCACCTCTGGTGAATTTACTAAAATACCCCCTATTTAGGAAATACATTTTCGAAAAAGTGCTTTTATTGGAAAAAAAGGTGTTTTCGGAAATGTATTTCCGAAAACGTGTTTTTTTTTATGAAAAACACTGATTTCGGAAATGTGTTTCCGAGATAAAGTTGTTTTCCAGAAAATTGGTGTATTCGGAAGTTCATCTCCGAATTCACCCCCTTTGGAAGAATTCGGAAATGTACTTCCGAAATAAGGTCTGGACAGAAGAAAAATAACAAACAACAACGATTCGCTTTATTTAATCGGATGAAGATTACATCGATCACATTACATAAGATTAAAGTTACATATTGTTAAACACGGGTAGGTGAGGATGAGTCAACATTTTGATAACGTCGTCCCCCGATCATTGAAGCTTCGCGTCCAACTCGATCGGACCCTTCGAAGAAAATCGGTCGAAAGTTATCCACAAAATCGCTAAATCTTCGTCGTTCTTGATCTCAAAAGGTGTGAACTCAATGTCTCCTTCGTTGTTAAGCGATGGCGAGCGGTACTCGAGCTTGACAACCTTTTGATTTTCCGGATATTGCAATAGCGTGTTGAGCAACGTTATCAACTCCGCAAATGGCGTGTCGCGCAAGAAGCGGAATTGGAACGGCATCGGGTAGCCAGTGGTGAAGTAGACGAATGCTAGGTGGGGGTAGGTTTGTGTCATTTGTGTTTTCTGGTGTGAAGAGGATGAAGAAGAGTGTGTAGTATTTATAGACTTCTTGGGGCAATGATGGCCCAACAAACCTTATCCTACATTCAGTGGTATTTTCGGAAATGAACTTCCGAAATTTGGCTGAAAACAAGTATATTTCGGAAGTTCATTTCCGAATTATGCAGAAACAGAGGTGAATTGCATTTTGTTGATTGCTGAGTGTTTTGTGTAAATAATACCAAAAGCATTCAAAATAGACATAAATTAGACAATGATGACATAAAACATACTTATATTATATATGTATTAAACCGGTCCGATTTTACATGGTAAACGACAATACATACAAAAACGGTCCTTACAAACAAAAAATGGTCCGATACAAACTAAAATTCACCGAACCAATCAGTGGCTCCTAAATCTAAAATAGGTATGTTCTTCGACCGCTCTCTATTTTGCTCACGCTCTTGGCTCATCATTTCTTCGAACTCCGCCATTCTTGAAACGAAAGGATCAGGCCAAGTCTCCGCCTCATTTGAATGATGTGACGTCCATTGACAAGAAGTAGCCGGTATAGGACACCCCGATTTCCAAAACACTTGGACGAAGTATCGCGATCTTAGATACCCGATGCATATGATGCGGCTCGACGCGTCCAATGGCGGTCGACTATGAAGTGGAAAGAAAGTCTCACTTAGTCCAAATCTCGTCAAATCAACACACACCTGATCTTATGCACTTGCTATTAGATGACCCATATCGGGGAATGACATCCACTTCGAAACCGGAGCGATACCGGTAAATGATGGAACAAGTGAATCATGAAGTTTCGCAAACTTTTCTTGATTTTAATATAGTCGGGCGTAGATGTCCCGATGCGAAGTCAACTCCGAAAGAAGTTCCCGTCGAACTAAAGTGTGATTTTCTTCCCCTTTACCGAGCAAACCCGCAACGGCCCGATATCCACAATTGTCGTCGCCTCCAACATCAATGATGTTATCGATATATTTGTGCATAAAAAGTGACATCTCATCAATGTAGATAATGGGTGATTTTTGGATCGGCGGTGTGCGAGGTGGCTTGGAAATGCGGGCTCCTTTGTTACCACTACACTTGGACTTTGGTGTCGGTGAATCCGGGAACAATGCATCAACATGTTCAAAGTAGGAAGGAGATCTTTTTGTTGATGGGTCTTCTTGTGTATTTTTGGATTTTTTGGTGCACCTTTCGTTTTAACCGGTTGAGATGGCGGTTTCAAATCGGTGGTCTCCGGAAACGCAATTTTTCGTAATTGTTCTTTTATGTGCATTTTCATTGTGTCATCGCATTAGCAAACTTCTCCATTATCACTTCCAACTCGTCGGAGATGGTGATTTTGGAGACATTTTCTTTCGGCGGGTCAAAATCATCAAAACGAAGCTTCTTCCAATGATCAATTACCTCATCCATGCGTATCGGTAAATTCAACTTCATTTTTTTTGAAAGTATACAAGCACATGGAAGGTCGTATGTCCGTCTAATGGTGCACCCACATAAATAACTATCCGGACCCGTAGTCTCCGCCCGTTTCGCTTCATGAAACATAAAATTCAAACCCGAACGGGATATGTTGTAAATCAATTGGGAGAATAGAATTTGGCCCTTAAACCGATGTTCCATAACCGTCTTGCTCCGACCGAACGATGTTTGAATTTCATTGTGTTGATTTTGGAGCATTTGGTTCACGGTGTCCCATCCCCGACACAAATCTCCCTTGCTATCACCCAACCACCTCTTCAAGACCGCATGTGCGGATTCAACTCGGTTAGTCGTGGTGCAACCAAGATGTCTAACTCGATTTGTCCAAGCGCACACAACTTTTTCCTTGACTTTGTCAAGAATGGTGGATTCGAAGTAATGACAAAATGTCTTAATGGAACCGCACAAAGACCTAAAGTGTACCAATTTCTCGGTATACACCTCTTCGGAGTGTGCATCTAAAAGCTCCCTCCATGCCGCCATTATTCTCTCCACAACAACACCGGCTTTGATAACTTTACCATTTTCATCCGGTCGATCTTTTGTCCCAACCGCGGGTTTCAACTTACTTCTCACGTTGCAAGTTATGTGATACCGGCAAAGTAACATGGTCGATGTCGGGAAGACGGTATCGACTGCATTCATTAAAGCATTGTCCCGGTCGGTAACAATGACGTTTAGCATAACCTTTTGATCAACTAACAAAGACTTGCATATTCCCAATGCCCATGTAAAGTGTTCTTCTTTTTCACACTCCAAAAAAGCAAACCCGACCGAATAAGTCTTGTCCGTCGAGGTCACACCGACTATCTCTAGAAGAGGAAGCCTATATTTGTTTGTCTTGTACGTCGAATCCATGACAAGAACGGTTGGAAATGTGTTGAACAATTTGATACTTTCGGGATGAGTCCAAAAAATATCATGCATCGTAACTTTGTCCTCGGACGTTCGGAAGCTTGACACGTATTGGTTATCGCCTAATAGTTTCAAAAGTTGTTGCATTTCCGACCGAGGGCCCATTTTCAAAACTTTGAGATTGTGTCGTTCATTGTAAACTTGCTTGATATTTGAAACGTTATCCGATTTTTTCCGTTTCAAATCGGCAAGTATGTTGCGAGGCGCCACTTTAACTATCGATAAATCTGAAATCACAATCTTCTCTTCGCGGGACAAACGACAAGCCATTGGATGCCCGTGTAACTTGGCATCCAAGGCATGATTATGAATTCCACAAATGACGCTTAAACGCCACAAATCATCAACCCTCCGAGTCGCGCGCAACTTAAACGGACACCCGCACTTTCTCGATCCCGTGTCTTCGTGTTTTAACACCCGGTTTGATTGTACATAACTCCCACGCCGTTCGCAATTCAAAACAACGAAAGCTTTCCACCTACTATTTCCATTGTCGGACCTTAAAATAACAATTCCAAATCCAAGTTTACTAGCTTCGTTACGAACCCAATCAATCAATTGTTCGCGACTAGCGAAGCTCCGATCATTTGTAAATTGTTGCCGAACATCAACCGCATCGATCATTGATTTAACGTCAATACCCGGATCGCTACTAACGTTGATAACTTCCGCTTTAGCTACTACGTCGTCGTGCACAATGTTGTCCGGATGCACCATACCTAACATATGCAAAAATTAGCGAAATTGGCCAAAACTGTTTTTTTTACTGCCAGGGCTTATTTGTTGAATCAATGTAGTGAAATAGGGGATGAAAAGAGAGATGTTTACCTCAAATTGTAGCTTTCAATGCTCCCTTTAACGTGATCAACAGATTGAAACTTGATTTTGAGACGAAAAATGGATGGAGATTGATTGAGTTTTGGAGAGGGTTTGGAGTAGTTTTGGAGAAAAAATAATGAAATAGTGAAGGAGGGAAAATTGTATATGCAGATATGTTTTCGGAAATGAACTTCCGAAATATTCCCGGTTTTGAATTTTCATGCAATTCGGAAATGCATCTCCGAAAACACCAAAAAAGTGGTGTTTTCGGAGATGCATTTCCGAAGTCAAAAAAAATCTAAAAAAAATAACTTCGGAGATGCATCTCCGAAGCAGGGGCAAATGGGAGATTTCGCTGGGGTGACCCCCATAGGGAGGTGGGTAAAGAAATTCTCTTTATTTTTTATCTAAGAAATACAAGGCCCCTCAGTTAGGAGGTTCAACCGAGGGCAAATCTTATTTATTTTTAATTTTTTTTTAAAAACAATGCACCTTATGAAAATTTAAAAATGATGTTTTAGGAAATCGAGCCCATGACCAATGTCACGTTTCTCCTCACTTGGATGGTCAATCGATGACGAATTTTGTTCATTTTTAATTTTTTTTTAAAAATGCACGCGTCATTTTAAAAATATAAAAATGTTGTTGATGGGAATCGAACCTATGACGAGTGTCACTTTTCCCTTTGATTGGGAGGTCCAACTGATGGAAAATATTATTTATTTATTATTTAAGAAAAAAGAAAGGAGGATGCCTAATTTGATAGGTTTCACTTCGGGCCAATATTCAAATAAGGTAAAAACTTTGTTAGAAAATTTATATTTTGTTGTAGAGTAGATAGATTGTTGTTGCACCTCGACTTTAGTCTAGGTACATATATTGACAAAGTGTAAAGACGTATAATGTTTACATTTAGATTATTGCATATATCAGATGATGCTTTGTCCAATAGGCAATACCTACTTCATTAGATGACAAAAGACATACATGAAACACATTCATATGCTTTTATGATTAGATCAATCATGCATACCATTATATTTACTGAATGGTCGCTCGTAAATTGATATGTGATTTTTTGTTAGAATGGAAGTTCAACGTTTAATGCTTAATTTATATTTTTCTTGTATTTCACCACCAATGACTAGAGATTAACTCTTCAAAACTATTGTATTCATATTAAACTAAAGGTTTGTTTCAGTATACTCGCTGAAATATATATATATTTTTTAAATAAGCAATTGATTACTCCCTCCGTTTTTTATTATAAGTCGTTTTAGAAAAAAAATTGTATTTTAATATAAGTCGCTTTACAATTCCAATGAATAATTAATGTTATTTTTCCTATTATATCCTTCAATATTTATTATTCTTTCTCCTTTCAATTATATAAATTTATCTTCCACATGTCATTAATGGAGGATAATTTTGTAAAAACCTTCAAAATTTCTCATTTTCATACAACAATTATTATTTTTCTTAATCTGTGTGAAAAGTCTAAAACGACTTATAATAAAAAACGGATGGAGTATAAGATATCGCACTAAGGGTGCAACCCTTACAACAAGAAAACCCTAAAGAATGTTGGGACAATGTAATGGTAATTTATACCAATCGCAAAAATTAGTCCTAAAAAATGTTTCCCTATTACAAACCCATCTCCAAGAATAAAACAAAATATTTGAAATCACCATATCAAAGCTAAAAGAAGCGTTATCGAAAATGATGGCATTTCTCATTATCCAAATGCACCATATTAAAGCCAACCAAATTGTGTTTAGTTTAACTCTAATGTTGGTGTTTTTCACCTTGTCTTGGATGCAACCAAAGCTCTTGAACTCTTCAAGTGAAAGATCCACTTCGTTACCCAACCAAAGAAAAATTCTATTCCATACCACTATCGAAACATGGCATTGAAAAAAAAGATGTTCCGAAGATTCCGGATGATTAGAGCAAAAAGAACAATCAAGAGAAGTGAAATTAGACACACCTCTATTGGCTATAAGAACTTTTAGAGGTAGTCTATTGATAAAAAATCTCCAAGAAAAGATCTTGATCTTAGCCGGAATGATTATCTTCCAAATAACTTCCAACAACTTGATGGTGGAAATTGGCCAAGCTAGATCCTTTGCATTAGACACCAAATGCGACACACTAGCCACCGAGAAAGTACCGGTAGAGGTTAGTTTACATTGAAAGTCATCCGTAGCCGAGTTGTCCGGTGCTACGCCTTCTAGTAACACCTTTAATTCCCTCAATTCATTATCAAAAATCGAGCCTCTTCCGAATGTGTTCAATATGGAATTGTTTGGTTCCGATGGAATCAAAAGATCAACTTCGAAAATAGCTTCCAAGTTCCAAGAAATATCGCCATTGTTCCAAGTGATAACATCACCGATCGAACATAGTTTGTGGGTTGACCGATCAAACAAATACGGAAAAGAAGCGCGAAGAGTTTGATCAACCAACCAACAACTATGCCAAAAAGGAATGTTATTACCTATCTTGAAATCACAATTGACCCAATCGGTAAAACCATCGACCGAGTCGTCCTCTTTGAAATCATTAAGAATTATGTCTCTCCACCAACTAGAATCATCCCGGTTTAGATAATCCTTGCAAGAAGCTAACACTTTAAGTTTCGGGTTATGGTATCTCAATAGTAAAAATCTACTCCATATTGCCTTGTCCTACTTCAAGATTCTCCACTTCCATTTAAGAAGAAGAGATTTGTTCATTTCTCCAACATCTCTTATTCCTAACCCTCCTTTCCCTTTAGGCTTACATACGTTCTCTCACTTTACCCAATGTATGCATCTTTTTTTTACATTTCCACACCACAAAAAATTGCTAAGAAGACCTCTTATTTCATGAATAATTTTACTCGGAGCTTTAAAGAAAGAGAGAGTAAAAATATGAATAGCATTGAGAACGGATCCAATAAGAGTCACCCTTCCACCAATGGATATGTTTCTACCCTTCCACTTTGATAATCTTGATTTAATGTTATCCACCACATCCTTCCACACCCTTTTCTTATTAGCTCCTTCACCCACCCAAATACCTAGAAATTTGAACGGAAAGGACCCTTTTTTGCAAGCAAGGAAAGTTGTGGCCGATTTGGAAAGCCACCCTCCTATATGAATTCCAAAAAAATTGCTTTTATGGAAATTGATTTTCAACCCGGAGACAATCTCAAAACCTCTCAACAACACTTTCATACGCCAAAGATTGTCATAAGTGGGTACTCCAAGAATGATGGTGTCATCCGCAAATTGAAGAATGTCCACAAAGTCATTTTCTCCACACTTGAACGGTTTAAAGTCTCCCAACTCCACCAATTTCTTGGTTAAAGCGATTAATCCTTCCATAGCAAGAACGAAGAGAAAAGGTGAGATGAGATCACCTTGACGCAATCCTCTTTGGACCTTGAAGTCTTTGGTTGCACTACCATTGACCAACACGGACATGGAACTAGAAAAAAATACAATATTCCATCCATTTCATCCATCTTTTGCCAAATCCCATTTTCTCCAAAATCCACCTAAGGTAATTCCAAGAAATCGAGTCATACGCCTTTTCAAAATCAACTTTGAGTAATAAGCACCCCTTCTTCTTCCTTTTTGCCCAATCAAGAATCTCATTTACCATTAACACCCCATCCGTCATACTCCTACCCGGAACAAAAGCGGTTTGATTGGAAGAGACCAATTTGTCCACCACTCTTCTCATTCTTGCCGCCAAAATCTTTGCAATAATCTTATAAATACTCCCCACTAAACAAATGGGGCGATATTCGAACAAATCTTGCGGATTCTTCTTTTTAGGAATAAGAGCAAGAAAAGAAGAAGTGATGGATTTAACGACATTACCTTTATGGTATAAGTCATTGCAACACTTCGTCAAATCGTCTTTAAGGAGGAACCAATACCTTTTGTAAAATTCCAATGAGAATCCATCCGGCCCCGAACTTTTGCTACCATCGCACGACCATATTGCTTCTTTCACTTCATCTTCAGAAAAGTGTTTCTCAAGCTCCAATGATTCTTCATTCGATAAAGAGTTCAAATTAATCCCAAGAGACTCCGGTCTAGTGCGCATTTCTTCTTTAAAGAAGTTTTCAAAGTGTTTGAAAGTGAACTCTTTGATTTCATCAACCCGTTCCATTCTTCCCGTCGTTGTGTAAATTGAGCAAATGGAATTCCTTCTTCTTCTTTCTTTTAGTGAATTATAAAAGTAACGAGTGTTGTCATCACCTTCGAAAAACCAAAATTGTCTCGATTATAGGTTAGGTGGATAAATATAAATTATCATCGACAATACGACTACCAATCCTAGCCATTGAAAATTTATTCCACAAAGAATCGGGATAAAATATCACCATCCACCTCCAAAAAAAAATCATCCTATTTTTCTAGCACCTCCCATTTTGCTCTCGTAACCAACAATAGGTTTTAGTATCCCTTCTTTTCTATACATAGTGCCAAGCCCATTAAAATATACATTTCTGTGTGGACTCCCATTTGAAGTGATATCCACCTAACCTATAATACTAGAGTTTATATTTTTCTTAAGGAATGAAACCTTTACATATACACTAACCGTCCATGTATAATGATGTTGTTTAATCTAATTTTATGTCTAGAGTTGGTTAGTTGATATAGTCTTTAGTCCCTATGATCTGCATTATCATGTAATTATGGTATTTGTAAAATAGATAAAATAGTGGAGTGGTCTGTATTGGTCACCATATTTCTAATTAAAAACAAATGTGCTTCGTGCTTGTTGAGATATTGGCTCATTTATTGAAATAATATAAGATGATAAAATGAATGGTTAAGGTTTTAAATTATTTATTTATTGAAGTCATAATACAATTCATCTAATCTTTATTCAATGATGAAAAAAAATGAAAGATCGGTTTTATCAAATAACATGTGTTTATATTGAAAGAAAAATTAATGCCAGATTCTATTATTGATAATTTTAAATCACTCAATACTTAAATTTTAAGGTATATAGTTTATTTTTTTAGTAATCAACTATGTAATTATTACTACTTAAATTTTTACACAAAATATAATTTAATATATTTAATTTAAATATTATAGTTTATTTTGGTAGTCCACCCGCATTTTTTCACTGATCAAACACAATCCATAAAGTAAATCAAGACAGTGCATTGTAGTTTTCATAGTACACATGTTATAATATTAGGTTTTTCATTGAGAAGATTGACTTTCGCCTCCTATTGCATTTCAGAAATATACATGCCAATATGCCATAACCTCTATGAAAAAACCCTTAAAAAACTAAGGGACTCAACCTTCCTAGTCAAACTACTCAAACCCTCAACCACCAAAAGAAAGAAAGAAGAAGAGAACCAAAAGGTCACCGTGCTTGGAATCCAACTAAATTTTTTTTCTTAAACACTCATTCAAAAGAGCGAATAGGATACAAGTAAACGCATAAGTACAGACTTAAAATTGTTACATATGAGCAAAACCAACCCTATGAAATTTTAACTCCCCGAATCATGTCATTTTTGAAATATACCTATAAAATCATAATCTCCTTCTTAGATTTCTTCGCTAAATAAAAAATAAAAAATGATTAACAAGTATAATCTAAAAATTTACATAAATTTTAAGTGTCTAAAAATAATTTATTTTCATAAATAAAATTAATTTTTTAAGATAACTTTAAACAAATAAACTCTTGTTCTATCAAAGAAGTCTATAAACTATCATTTTTCTATCTATACAAAAAAGAAACCTAACAAATTGATTTTTTTTACATAATTTTATAGTCATTGACCAAATAAGAGATAGAGGGATCGATAGTTGAAAGCTAAACTTAATATTTAGTTAGTTTTCCACTTATTAGCGCATCACTATTATTGGCTGATACACTCTTGATTGTCAATTGTCATTGCACTTTTCATGGCAAGTAGAAGCTCATTAGTTATGTTTTTTAGGAAGGCAAGTAGCCATTTTGAATGGTGTATAACTTTCTCAATTCTCACCGGCCCCTATAGATAGCAACTGGGTCACAATCAGTCCTATGTAAACTGGTCCTAAGTTACTAGGCCCATAATAACCCATGCATGTTTGTCACATGGATTTGCTCTCTTTTTCATGATCCACATTCTAGAATATACAAGTCCTCTACTTATCTCGTGTTGTGATCAAGTCAATCTACACCATCATCACTTTCTATAATTATATCCAAATTAGAGATGTAAAAACGGATCCAACATCCATGATATGTTTGTTTTGTCATATTATTTGCGAGTTGAATTTAGATTTTTGGCCTACATTTTTACTATGTATGCTATGTTATGTTTTATTTTATCGCGGTCGGAGATATTGACAATGCTTACCTAAAGAACGGGTTGTGCATTGAATCCGTCACAACCCGTTCTTAATTTTTTATGGCGTATTTAGATTTTAACTCCATACCCTCTACTTTGTCTCGATTAAATGAGACCGAGAATCTGAAATCAAGACTAATTTATTGGTCAAAACTCAAATCCGATTTGTCCTAAATAATTTGGATCCTAATTTGGTATTGATAAAACTTCTTTTCAAATTGAGATTCAAATGCATGCTTGATCTATTTTGAAACTAGAGTTTTTTTGGCTATAAGTAATTGATTGTCGCAGAAATGAAGCATCCTCTAAAATATGTTACATGCTTTTAGATCACTCATATTCAGTAACCTATATATTGTGGCCTGCCACTTTATGAAATGTAATCTTTAACTTCTCCATAGCCAATCATGACACATATTCCTGGTTGATGTGCAAAGCTTGTGAACCTTATTTGCCTCCCTTTTTTAACTTAGTCAGCCCTGTTATATTTCATCAACAAAAAAGGTCTCCTATCACATGTTTAGTTAATTGAGTCCACATTGTCCCTTTTCTTTTGCCAATTGCTCAAAGAGACATCACAAGAATATGTCAATTCAAGGGACAGCAGAGACAGAACATATACATGCCCATTATATTTTCTTGTCTCAATTTCAAAATTTTAAAATAATTTTCATCTTCTTGTTTAGTTTTATGCACATAGTAAAAGATGTATGATTAAACAGAATAAGTGTGTGTTTGGATGAGAGTTATTTTAGAGAAGGAATAATAAATCTGAATTTTTTAATTGATTAAATTTTAAAAAGTATTTTTGTTAGTACTATATTTAGAAATATTTAAATACCATTTAAAAAAATGAAAAAAAGTTTCTTTATTGTTTTATGCAACACAAATTTTAAATTAATTCTTTTAACTTATTATTTTAAGTTTTTTTAAATTGATTCTTTTAATTGACGACTGAATAATACAAATTCGTTCTACAAATTTTTAGCAAATGCAAATTGTTCCCTTAAATTTAATATGTCTGTGATTCTTCTAAATAACTCATAGTTCAATTTTAGTCTTTATGGAAAAAAAAATCGAATAATGGTCCTCTTAAAATTTTTCATCTATAATTTTGGTCATTGTCGTCTACTTCCTTTAACGGAAGCTGGCATGGACATACAAATGACATGTTTTTTTAAAAAATAAAAAAATAAACTGAATAATCAATTGCCATGTTGAAATCTTTTGAACTATTTCACTGAAAAAAATTTCATTCCAACCTTGAAAATGAAATCCTTTATAATTTCATCTTCTTCATTGAACCTGGCCACATTTGTCATTTCATCACAATTGTCATATTCCGCCCATTGTCAATTTCATCGATCATATACTCTTCTTTTATTATATGTTCCACACCCATCTTTGGTGTGATAAAACTATAGTTGTTTGTAGTTATTGTATTTGTATTTCTAGATCTTTCAACATTATCTTCACTTAAATGTTGAGAAATTTGAAGGAAAACATACATGTCGACCAACTTAAACTACAAAGTTGAGGGACTACAAATGACCGTTTGAACCAAAGGCACCTTTCAATACACAGCGTTTAGGACCATAACAATTTTTCCTACTTACAAAAACGCAAAAATCTTTGATTTGGTTACACAAAGATACATACACATTAATAAGATAGACTTAATACAACACTAGGCGAAATAGAGAAATTAAGAGATATAACTGTGAAAATGGAGCGGAGTTGAGATGAAAGAACTTTTAGAATGAAGAGGGAATACCTTAGGATTATTTGAAAGTGTTTCATTATTCAAACAAATGTGTTGTGAATTTATTTAGTTCTTGGTAATGTGGAAAAAATTTATAACTCCATATAAACCAATAAATATATAAATAAAGACAAATTAATCAAACCATTTAAATATCTTTAAAATCTATTTTTTTATATATGATTTCCAATTAATCATCCAAATACACTCTAAAAAAAGACTTAATAGAACCTAACATGTATTTTAAATTATTTTTAATAATAAATTGCTAGTACTTAATTATTTATATTATCGTTTTTCTGTAATTCCACCTTTTTTAACTATTAACTTTAAAGTGTTAATCTATGATTTTCATTGAGAGTAACTCAGCAATTTTCTTTATAAATACTTATATTGTTTTAGATCATTTGTTAATAGTTAATCACTAATTTTTTTTCTTTATTTGTAATCGAATCTATGTCCTCCACCTCCTTTAACCATTCTTCTCATGTTGTCACACCAGTGGAAGTTGAATCAATGACCAAATATAAGGGTGTTGAAAATTCAATCAGTCTAATAAAAAATTGAAAAATCGAATCAAACCAAATCGAAATCGCAAAAAATTACATTTGGTTCGAATGTTTTTGAGTAATTTTTTACCAAAACCGCGCGGTTCGGTTCGATTTGTAGTTTGTATTTTACAAATCGAACCAAACCGCAATATGTTACAACCCAAACTTTACTTAACTCACATACAACATAAATTCAAACCTATTATGCCTTAGCCTTACGATTATGAATGATTTTACTTCCTCACATTTAAGGTTTCAATTTAAATCTTCTCAAATTTCTACTAGTAGTATCACACATTCTTCTCATTTTCTTTTCCAAGTACATCTCGCATCTTCTTCTCTAATCTCTAATTTCTTATGTTCTTTCTTTTTCATCTTATTATTTTTATTCTTCTCTATTCCAATTATATTTTTGATGTACCTTTTATGTTCCAATCTCTTCTCTCTTCTGCTCTTTTTTTTTTTTTCATCTTCTCCAATCTTTCATCTCCTCTATTTTTTCTATTTCATTATAAATTTTTTTATATTTGTTTATGTTATATTTTTTTTATTTCACTTTTCTCCTATCTTATTTTTTAATATTAAATGAAAAGTTATTGTCTAAATATGATAAATTTTATTGCTATTTGATAATTCATAAATGATTAAACACTAAGCTATGTTGTCATTTATACACATATGTATGACTTAATAATTTTATTATAAAAAACCGAATCAACCAAATTAATCCAAACCACGTTAGTTTGGATCGGTTTTATATTTAAAAGTCAACCGAATTAAACTGAATCACACATTTTTTCTCTTGTGTTTCAGATTATTTTTACTTAAAAATCTCTCGAACCGCACCACGAACACGAGGAAAGAAATTTGTCACAAAATTGGATATGCATAATTTCTTAGAACTCCTTCAAAAACAAAACAAAGTGGAATAAAGGAGAATGGCATGTATCCTTTGTGGACCTCTAAACAATCCTTCCCATCTTCCAACCCACTAACAAACTATCATTATGTCTATGTGCAATATTTGATGGTCAAACAAATCCTACCTCTCATAAAACTTTCCCTTTTATTCTTCTTTTCATTATATATAATTCTTGTGAACGATTTCATGACACGTAACACAAGATATATAAAAAATAATGAAAAGTTTAAGAAATATGTTAAGAGTGAAAATCATGTACGAGAATAAAAGTGAAAAATATATGCCAACCCAAACCACCTCATTGGATGGCCCGTCTTAGCCAAGAGAATTTTGGTTACACATTGATGTTATTCTCATTCCAAATTTGGTGCGCCAATCAATTCAAGTTATGAATATTCTCTTTGGTTCTTTTTTGCTGTATGAGTAAATCTTTGATTTGATAGATTAAAGAAATATAATTTTCTTAAACAATGTTTAATTGTTAAGTTAATTCATTTGTCACTTATAAAATAAGAATGAGAATGATATTAGTTAAAAATAGTTTAGAGATAATTATGAACTTATAAATAGTTTAAATTGATAGGTTACAAATATAAATTTAAAAATCCAACCTATGTCACAGGTGGATATTGATTTTAATTTTAACTCTAATATATATTGGATATCATCCAATTGCTCATCTCTTTTTTTCCTTACATCTATTTTTTCTTATAGAATGGTCTCCTTCCGTACCGACTAATCCACTCAAGAGCATTACTGTTCCACGTAGCCTCTGAAAGTTGGTCCTAGGCTCCTTCGAACTCAGGACCTCAAGGAGAGCATACCTTTGAGACCCAAACACCCTTCCACTAGACCAACCCTCTCAGGTTTCGTGTTATCTATTTAATTTTTTAATTTTTGGCTCTTTTCACATTATTTTATAATATAATTCTAATTTTTTAATCAAGTGCATCAGAGATAATAAACACTTTTCCTTTTTATTTTTTCAATTTTTCTCTCTCTAATTTTCTTCTCGGATAGTGTGTGAGTGAGGATAATGCATGCTGAAAAGATCTGTGTTGGTTTGTGGGGTCAGTCGGTAATTCTAAAAATAGGCTGGGAGTTACAGATGAGACTTGAGATACCTTCGAACTCAGGACCTCAAGGAGAGCATACCTTTGAGACCCAAACACCCTTCCACTAGACCAATCCTCCCGGGTTTCGTGTTATCTATTTAATTTTTTAATTTTTGGCTCTTTTCACATTATTTTATAATATAATTCTTATTTTTTAATCAAGTGCATCAGAGATAATAAACACTTTTCCTTTTTATTTTTTCAATTTTTCTCTCTCTAATTTTCTTCTCAGATAGTGTGTGAGTTGTAACACCCCGAATTTAATTAATTATTTAATTAAATTGATCGAGGATTTATTCATTGGAATTAGTTGAAGTCGAGGTTTATCGGTATTATTCTACAAACGTAATGGATTAATATGTTGATTTGAGCAGTTAAGATATGGTCAGATTAATAAGTCGGATTAGTCAGAGATGTACAATTGCGAGTTAGTATTGTTAAAGTTATGGATCAATGGTAAATGTGAAATATTATTGAAAATAGTATTTGGTTAAGTTGTGTGGTTATTCATTTATGTGTGTTATTCGGATTAATTGAGTAATTAAAGAGAGATTATGAATTGGGCCTAAGTGAAACAAATATGACTTATGAGATTGGATTGTGGGTTAAGCCCATTAGTGAGAAAAAGATAGTAAGAGTTAGGGTTTTAGAGATTAAGCCTCATAACTCATTTTGTGGAAAGAAGAGAAAGAAGAGAAAGAAGAGAAAGAAGAGAGGAAGAGGGAAATCTATGGCATGAAGAGGAAGAGCTCCATTGAAGGAAGTGAAGCTTTTGCTAAGGTAAGGGTGGGGTTCTTACTCTCTAAGGGTTGGCATGATGATGTATATGGTGGGTTAGATTGTATGTTACTCTCCATGGAAGTTGTGTGTAGAGATGTTAGGGTTTATGAACAAATGTTTGATTGATGATTTGAAATGTGCTTAATTGATGTTTGATAATGTTATGATGTTAGAAGATCCATAATAGGTGTTGTAATTGTGTTTATAACATGTATTTTGTGGTTGTTCATGATGATTGGTGTTTTCCAGCTTGATTGGGTTGAGTTTAGGGGTTTTGGGATGAAATTCGTATGCTGTTTTCGTGTTTTGGGGGTTTCTGAAATTGCCAGTTCGCGCCGCGAACCTCTGTTGGCGCCGCGAACTGCATGGCAGAAAGTTGGGAATTTTTGAATTCGCTCAGTTCGCGCCGCGATCTCTGTTGGCGCCGCGAACCCTGTTTTGCAGAACTTTTTCTAAACTTTGAAATGATGTAATTTTTGATCCGTAACTCTGTTTTAGGCGCCGTTCGAAGCGTTGGAAAGCTAACGTAATGAACTATACCATGATGCAATAAAATGATCCATATGATATAGTTTCCTATTATGTTTATTAGGATTAATTGATGAACTATGCTATGTTAATATATGAAGTATGCTCTTTGCGATGAATTGACATAACTATGTGGTAGTATATCTTGATGTATGTTTTCTTATGATGATACAATGTTATTGAGATGATGATATGTACTTTCCCTAGGATGATATAATGATGTATGTGATGATATGCATGACTAATAAAGATGTTGTATGCTATATGCGAATAATTGTGCGTATTTGATGTGTATGAGTCGACGATGATGCCATGCGTTGACTTAACAATATATATGAAATTGAATATAACGTATTATGATGATTACTTGAATTAAGGAATGTGATGAATGTGTTGACGTTGTTGGCAATATGATGAATCATTGATGTTTGTTATAATATAATGAATTGTTATTGTTGTAACATGATGAATCGTTGTTATTGTTGTAACATGTTGATGTTTGTTGTTGTTGTGCAATATAATGAATTGTTGTTGTTGTAACATATTGATGTTTGTTGTTGTTGTGCAATATGTTGAATTGTTATTGTTGCTATAACATGATGAACTTGTCGTTGTTGTTGTGGACCCTATGGTCACTATTAATAAGTTGTATTATGTTGATTAGAATTAAGTTGAATAGATGTTGTATGTCGATATGATGTGATGATGTTATTGAGATGTGGTAAATTACTATGATACGGTTATTGCCATAGAACCTTGGCATTGAGTTGATGTTGTTTAGTTGATGTGGTTATGTTGTTTAAGTTGATTATGTCGTTCAAGTTGATTATGTCGTTTAAGTTGATTAAGTGGTTTAAGTTGTGTTTGTGGATGTGCATCATTTGAGTCGCATCCATTGCATTGTTTGAGACGGCCCTTGTGGCAAATGTTTGAGACGGCCCTTGTGGCAAATGTTTGAGACGGCCCTTGTGGCAAATGTTTGAGACGGCCCAATGGCAAACTGTTTGAGACGGGAGTTTTGCTCCAATGGTACCACATGCATATGCATAAGTTTGAGTCACATTCGAGTCGCATTTGAATTGCATTTGAATTGTGTTTGGATTGTTGAGATGACGAGGTGTTTGTTGTGACGTGATAATGATATGTTTGTTGTGATGTATTTGATATCATACTTGTATATTTGAGAATGTGATTAATGACATTGTTTCCGTTTTGAAAGTTGTGTTATATTGATGAGTTGTTTCCAATGAAACTTGTTGTAAGATATTATGTGATGCGAAGTGGTGAAATTATGTATGATCTATATCTCCTATATTATTTATCATGCATTCCTTTATATTGTAAGATATCTCACCCCTTTGCTGATATTTCCCCTACCATGGGAAATGGGCAGGTACTCAAGATTAGTCGTGGATGTCTGAGGTTATCTATGTGAATTCTTTATGTTGCTTTATGGCAAGTCGAGTTGGTGTCCATTGCTCTGATACGTAGCACTCGGGGGGAATTAGTAGTTATTATATGATTATTGTATTCCATGATGACACTTGTGTTAAGTTGAATAATAAAGATGTTTATAAGTATAAGTTGTAAGTGGTGGATGAAGCTTTGTTCCGAATGCTATGTATCTTTATTGAATGAAATATAAGTATGTTTGTTTGGTTAAGTCAAATTGTGACATCCCATCTTTGATGAATATTTTTAAATGCACTCTGATTTTCGCTTATAATTGCGGGGTAGATTTGGGGTGTTACAATAGTGGTATCAGAGCAGGTCGGTCCGTCCGGCCAATGTTGTTTAATGATGTTTATTCCCGTGTACACGACGAGTGTGTGAAACACTGTCGGTACTTGTTGTTCTTCTGATCGTTTGTCTGCAGGAGTTGGTTTGAAGCTAAGTGGGGGAGAAGCTATGCTTCTCGGTTAGGTTTCAGTTGTAGGATGTAGTATGCTGCTGAGGGCGACAGTGCAAGTGTTGTTGGAGTTTGTTGTTTCCTGAATCGAAGATGACTTGGATTTAAGATTTTTGTTTCTAATTAAGTGGAGCATCTTGAGTAAGAGGATGAGTAGGAATTTTTTTATATTCACTTCTCGAAGGATGAGGAGCTATATAGCGGTTGTTGGTAGGCGAGTATGGTGCAAGTTCCTGATATGTCTAAAGCTAACTGTAAGTAATGAGAATAAATTCTAGAAGATGGAATTTAGAAAGTGCGATGTTCCAGTGCTGCTGATGGACTGTGAAGTTGTTGGTTGAGCAACCTTGCGTAAGATGTCGATGTGGGATCAATCATTAAAAGAAATATTACTGTGAGATTGATGCAAGTGATTGAAGCAGTTGTAAAAGCCGTTGAAACTTTTTGAAGCGCGAGTAAGAATTGGTAATGCGAAGAGATGAGTATGATTTCAATAATAAGAAGTCTGGATAATGGTGTACATGAATTTTGTTCTGATTTATCGTCATAGGTGCTTAAGTAGCTGCAAGACGCCGGTGTTTGTTTTCCGGGTGATTTTGGAAGATTAGTGAATTACGGAATCATATTGCTTCTGGTGATATGAGTACAAGTTGGAAAAGAACATTATTATTGTTGGTAATGATGGTTTATACTCCATTATGGTTGTCGGCTATCTATTGACAAATTGAGGACTTGATCACCCTTAATCTCTTGTTGATAGTAGACGGAATCGTGATTGGATGGCATGGACATATCTTACTAGCTTGATAGTACGTAAATGGATGAATGTTATGTCGTGAAGATAGTTGATCTCTGGTTGGTGTGAATTAACGGAAAGGTATCCACGAATAGTTGAGAAGTAACGAACAGGTTAGAGAAGCTGGTTTATAGGCGAGATAGCATCGCAAGGTGAAGAATTGAGAATTTCGAGTGAACACCGATTTTGTGATGGATGTTTAAGGAAGTTTGAACTAGATTAAGACTTGTGAACCATGTAATTGACGGAAAGATTTAATATGGACAGTGACTTAAGTTGGATTATCAGAGTTGCGCAGCGGATGTGTAAGGTGGCACAGTTGCTATGCGTGTGTGTTTGTTAGAGGTGAAGAACTAAGTATCAGAAGCCTTGGAGAGTGATATGTTTGTATCTGCATGTTTGAGTTGGTAGATGTTGAGATGAGAACGAGGTATCAGAAATATGGTATTTTCTTGCTGAGTTTATAAAGATGATATAAGGGATGTTAGTTGATGGTGGAGTTGGGTGTATTCGTCGAGTAATCTTGTTAAGTTGACGCTATAGTAATTTGGTTTCTGTTGTCGTTATATTGTTGTTGGACTCTGTAAGTAAGAATTGATATTTTGTGCTATGACTTAGTTGAGTATGCTGGCTATGTTGATGTAACTTATAAGAGTGATATGATGAGGCGGAGATAGAGTTGTTGGTGTTGGTTAAAGATTATCATGTATAATTATGAGAAAGGAAGTAAGTATGTGTTCTGGTGTTAAGAATGTTGTTAATATGATAATGGTGTGGAGTTGAATACCCAAGTATATGAGGATTATGATTGTTACTACATTAAGGATCGATAGTCAAGGTATTGTTGAACAGTGATGACTCTGTTGCTAAGCTAATGAAGTAAGATTGTATCCCCAAGTATAAGCGTGTTAAAGTTGTTGTTACCATAAGTATTGGTGAGTCGAGATATTCCTGAGGTGGTTGGTAAGTTGTTAACGAGTATGTTGTTGAGATGTTGAAGAATTGACACTGGATTTAGGTTAGACTGAGTTATTTTGGTAGTCGAAGTGATGTCAAATGCAATTGAGAATTGGAGGGTTAGAAGCGAAGTTGAGGAAGGTTATGTCGGATGGATTTTCGAGGACGAAAATATTCTAAGTGGGGGAGAGTTGTAACACCCCGAATTTAATTAATTATTTAATTAAATTGATCGAGGATTTATTCATTGGAATTAGTTGAAGTCGAGGTTTATCGGTATTATTCTACAAACGTAATGGATTAATATGTTGATTTGAGCAGTTAAGATATGGTCAGATTAATAAGTCGGATTAGTCAGAGATGTACAATTGCGAGTTAGTATTGTTAAAGTTATGGATCAATGGTAAATGTGAAATATTATTGAAAATAGTATTTGGTTAAGTTGTGTGGTTATTCATTTATGTGTGTTATTCGGATTAATTGAGTAATTAAAGAGAGATTATGAATTGGGCCTAAGTGAAACAAATATGACTTATGAGATTGGATTGTGGGTTAAGCCCATTAGTGAGAAAAAGATAGTAAGAGTTAGGGTTTTAGAGATTAAGCCTCATAACTCATTTTGTGGAAAGAAGAGAAAGAAGAGAAAGAAGAGAAAGAAGAGAAAGAAGAGAGGAAGAGGGAAATCTATGGCATGAAGAGGAAGAGCTCCATTGAAGGAAGTGAAGCTTTTGCTAAGGTAAGGGTGGGGTTCTTACTCTCTAAGGGTTGGCATGATGATGTATATGGTGGGTTAGATTGTATGTTACTCTCCATGGAAGTTGTGTGTAGAGATGTTAGGGTTTATGAACAAATGTTTGATTGATGATTTGAAATGTGCTTAATTGATGTTTGATAATGTTATGATGTTAGAAGATCCATAATAGGTGTTGTAATTGTGTTTATAACATGTATTTTGTGGTTGTTCATGATGATTGGTGTTTTCCAGCTTGATTGGGTTGAGTTTAGGGGTTTTGGGATGAAATTCGTATGCTGTTTTCGTGTTTTGGGGGTTTCTGAAATTGCCAGTTCGCGCCGCGAACCTCTGTTGGCGCCGCGAACTGCATGGCAGAAAGTTGGGAATTTTTGAATTCGCTCAGTTCGCGCCGCGATCTCTGTTGGCGCCGCGAACCCTGTTTTGCAGAACTTTTTCTAAACTTTAAAATGATGTAATTTTTGATCCGTAACTCTGTTTTAGGCGCCGTTCGAAGCGTTGGAAAGCTAACGTAATGAACTATACCATGATGCAATAAAATGATCCATATGAAATAGTTTCCTATTATGTTTATTAGGATTAATTGATGAACTATGCTATGTTAATATATGAAGTATGCTCTTTGCGATGAATTGACATAACTATGTGGTAGTATATCTTGATGTATGTTTTCTTATGATGATACAATGTTATTGAGATGATGATATGTACTTTCCTTAGGATGATATAATGATGTATGTGATGATATGCATGACTAATAAAGATGTTGTATGCTATATGCGAATAATTGTGCGTATTTGATGTGTATGAGTCGACGATGATGCCATGCGTTGACTTAACAATATATATGAAATTGAATATAACGTATTATGATGATTACTTGAATTAAGGAATGTGATGAATGTGTTGACGTTGTTGGCAATATGATGAATCATTGATGTTTGTTATAATATAATGAATTGTTGTTGTTGTAACATGATGAATCGTTGTTATTGTTGTAACATGTTGATGTTTGTTGTTGTTGTGCAATATAATGAATTGTTGTTGTTGTAACATATTGATGTTTGTTGTTGTTGTGCAATATGTTGAATTGTTATTGTTGCTATAACATGATGAACTTGTCGTTGTTGTTGTGGACCCTATGGTCACTATTAATAAGTTGTATTATGTTGATTAGAATTAAGTTGAATAGATGTTGTATGTCGATATGATGTGATGATGTTATTGAGATGTGGTAAATTACTATGATACGGTTATTGCCATAGAACCTTGGCATTGAGTTGATGTTGTTTAGTTGATGTGGTTATGTTGTTTAAGTTGATTATGTCGTTCAAGTTGATTATGTCGTTTAAGTTGATTAAGTGGTTTAAGTTGTGTTTGTGGATGTGCATCATTTGAGTCGCATCCATTGCATTGTTTGAGACGGCCCTTGTGGCAAATGTTTGAGACGGCCCTTGTGGCAAATGTTTGAGACGGCCCTTGTGGCAAATGTTTGAGACGGCCCAATGGCAAACTGTTTGAGACGGGAGTTTTGCTCCAATGGTACCACATGCATATGCATAAGTTTGAGTCACATTCGAGTCGCATTTGAATTGCATTTGAATTGTGTTTGGATTGTTGAGATGACGAGGTGTTTGTTGTGACGTGATAATGATATGTTTGTTGTGATGTATTTGATATCATACTTGTATATTTGAGAATGTGATTAATGACATTGTTTCCGTTTTGAAAGTTGTGTTATATTGATGAGTTGTTTCCAATGAAACTTGTTGTAAGATATTATGTGATGCGAAGTGGTGAAATTATGTATGATCTATATCTCCTATATTATTTATCATGCATTCCTTTATATTGTAAGATATCTCACCCCTTTGCTGATATTTCCCCTACCATGGGAAATGGGCAGGTACTCAAGATTAGTCGTGGATGTCTGAGGTTATCTATGTGAATTCTTTATGTTGCTTTATGGCAAGTCGAGTTGGTGTCCATTGCTCTGATACGTAGCACTCGGGGGGAATTAGTAGTTATTATATGATTATTGTATTCCATGATGACACTTGTGTTAAGTTGAATAATAAAGATGTTTATAAGTATAAGTTGTAAGTGGTGGATGAAGCTTTGTTCCGAATGCTATGTATCTTTATTGAATGAAATATAAGTATGTTTGTTTGGTTAAGTCAAATTGTGACATCCCATCTTTGATGAATATTTTTAAATGCACTCTGATTTTCGCTTATAATTGCGGGGTAGATTTGGGGTGTTACATGAGTGAGGATAATGCATGCTGAAAAGATCTGTGTTGGTGTGTGGGGTCAGTCGGTAATTCTAAAAATAGGCTGGGAGTTACAGATGGGACTTGAGATATCTTCAAGTTAGTTATCATTATCAGGGAGCTGGAAAAATATCACTGGTGGTCGTGAACCCTAATTTTAGCTTGACTCAGAGGAATGGCTTGATAAACAACTTTGTACATCCTTGACCACTTGAACTAGCTTTAGTACTTGTTTGTCTTCATGCATATTTGCAATCAAAACCACTTTGAGAGTTGTTACACCTACAAGTGTTGTCATCATAAAACCATGACATTATCAAGGCTAAGCATATCTTACTTATCTATGAGATCTGACCAATTCCTGATTAGACCTACAAGCACATAGTTTCAAAATTTCCCCCCTTTTGATGATGACAATACATCTATCAACGAGGTCATAAAAAAAGGTGGATAAAATTTTGATGGTTAAACTTCCCCTCACATAAGTATAGAGTATACTCTACTCTACCTAAGAGTATACTTCTCCCTTTTTGTTATAATAAAAAAGGAGATTAAAGATGCAAGATAGAAGTTTAAATATGCAAGAACATTGATCACATTTTCAAACATATTACTATGAAGGGAAAATTATTATTTGATTAATTCAATAACATTAAAATTTAAATTACAAATAGCAAGAAATTATAGGAATTAAAACAATGCATGAAAGATGGAAATTTAAACACTTAAAGACTAAAAGACATATGGGTGAGACTACTCATTGCCATAAGTATCATCATTCGTTGAGGTATTATTCTTGATGATAGCAACATCATTTTCAAAATTCACTATGGCTAGATAATTTTTTTGGCACATCTCCAGAAGATTGTTTACGTCTGTGTTTTTTGCGGATAGTTATGCTATGACTTCGTCGTCGTCTATCGATTCATTTCTTAATTCTCAAAGATAGATACAGATCCTCATTCTTTTAAGCGAGGAGTGATCAATCTTATTGTGAGTTAAATATATTGTTTCTCCCATAGTGTTCATTTTGAAGGCATATAAAATTTTGATGATTAGAGCTCCATATGAAAGTCTTGTTGTTCGAGTTTGTTTTCATTGGTTTATGTGAATAAGCATGCCTTCAACCTAATTTGTTTGAAACTGTAGGTTTAGCATCCACAAAGGAGCTACATTTTCCTCAATGACAACATCAAGGTTGGTTTGCCTTTGGAGAAGTATACTTATAATTAGGTAGTGCACACTATTGATCTTTGTCTTCGGATAACTCACCTTGATAGAAAGTTTCCTATCCTCCATAGGATTCATAATGAAGGAGATGATGGCAGTAGAGATTTTAAACTTCTTAAACTTTATTGGCCCTTTGTAGGTGTTGGATACTCCTAGGAAGGACAGCTTAAACATTCTTAAAATTGATCTCTATGGATGTCGATTTCTATTCTCTTACGGTTGATTTTAAAGATGAATCTTCCATAGTTAGTTTGGAGTTAATTCTCTCATAATATTTGGAAACATTAGATCGGGTACATTTGTGAAGAACTGTCTTAGAAGTTCTTGATAGATATAAACGTATGGCTTAACGTTGTTGAGGAAATTCTCCTTAACAATAAAGGTTCGTTTCACTTTTCGGTTAGACATCACACTTTTTTCTTGATTTCTTGATCTTATACATTCTACAAATAGTCTTCTTGATGAAGAATCTTAGGATTGAAGGCATTTTTATGAGGCGATGAGTGCTGCTACTTATGGCATAGAGTGAGACTCACACAATAAAACAAGAAGAAAATAGAAAAAATATGAGATGAAAAAGAATGGAATAGAGTTACCTATTTAGAGGGCTTTTTCTGGCGATTTGAGCACGAAAAAGTTTCATAAAATCAATGCAAATTATGCCTATAAAATAGTCTTCTTGATGAAGAATCTTTGGATTGAAGGCATTTGAATGAGGCCATGAGTGATGATACTTGCGGCGAAGAGATTTACTCACACAAGAACACATGAAGAAAAGAGAAAAAATATGCGATACAAACTAAGGGAATAGAATTACCTATTTATAGTGCTTCTTCTGGCGGTTTCAACATGCAAAGGTTTCACAAAATAAATGATGATTTTTCCCAAGAAATATGAGAAGCAAAACCTTCCAAAAGAGGTCATCAATTGATTAGATTAAGGCCCTATTTGATTAGATCATGATATTTTTTTTAAGATATCGCATGCTTTCCATTTATGTACTAATTTGATTTTTTTGAAGGCAAAGATTAAATCTAATTTGATATGAAATTTTAAGTGTGCATATTATTTAATTGATAAGATTCTTCCTTTTTAGCCTCTTTGGTGCTTTTTGGGATTTGGGTTGACTTTTAGCTTTGTCACCCTGCTTTTTGCACACTTACTCATTTTATTTGCAACCCTTTCTTAAAAAATGCTTAATTATCAAGTAATCTTGATAAAACCTCACCCTTTCGAGGGAAAGACAACATATAATCGTACATCATTCTCTATGAATCATTTGATTTAGATTTGGTTTAACACGAGATAGATAAATCCACTACATACTTATCTTCTCCACCTACTATGAGGTCAATTGATTATCATAGATCAGAGATGTTGAGACATCCACAATGTTTACTTTGATCACGACTATTGATATACACCATCGAAGACCTTTCTTGGACCACAAACAACAGTTCAAACAAGCACTATTGTATACTCTAAGGTATACAGTTTTCTTTGTACAACTTCTTTTAATATGCTCTACGACTTTATCATCCCTGCAAAATACACTAGGTTTTCACTTTTTGTACCAACATTTTCTTGGGTCATGGTGCATTAGTGTTTCTAAGAGGTCTAAGGTTACTACCCTAGAACTTCTTATTTTATCGAAACAACATGTCTCTAGATGACCAAATCTATTGTAGTTAGAGCATTTATATACAGATTCCTATTAAACCTTTTATTATGTGTTATATCATATTTAAATCCTAATCAAGTTTTATTTAAGGAAGGTCCTTAACTTGATAGAATCAACTCAAGGATTTATTTTTCTTAGTAAATTCACCCATGGTTTCATGCAAATCTCTTACTTCCTTTTTTATCAAGACACAAGTCTCACATGTTCCATCTATGTTTCTAATATTAGATATTTCATGCTTACGCGTTTCATTTCTCTTTTCTAGAAATTCAATTAACTTAGAGCTTAATTCAAATGATTGCTTGTATGAAAACTTTGTTACCTCACATTTATCTTCTTTGTGAGATGCTTTCAAGAAAACTTCATCTTCCTCGTTAGAAGAGGGTTCTTCAAAGGTTCTACCAGAGGTTGACTCTTCAAGGTTTCTCCTTCATGTTAAATCTCTTAAGGTATTGTTCATTGAGAGTTCCTTCTTTTTTCTTCTCTTGAATATTCCATTAGATGAGACTTCTTCTTCATATTTTTCTTTTGATGAAGTTCCTTCATTTGATGTTGAATCCTCTGATGATCGTTCAACCAGCGAAACTGATCCTTCGAAGGAGATTAATGGAGTTGATTTATCTTCACATGAGTTTCTTGATGAAGTTGCCAGAGATTCTTCTAGACTTGAGCTCACGACTTCATTCTTTAAAAGTTGAATCAATTCATTCAATTTCTCAATGATTTCTTCCTTCTTGAATTTTTCTAAAAGTTACAAGCATTCTCATCTCTTGATTTAAGGATTGGATCAGATTTTTTATTCAAATAATTAATTGTTATATATTTGTTAATGACATGGTTATAAATTTATTTCCAACATTTCTAAGAACTTAAGAACAATTATGAATCAAGCAATCATCTTATTCGCCTAGTGTGTTCGTTCGCTCTTGCTCGACACTAGGAGATACTCCATATATTATTTCAAGAGTGTCTCATATTTCCTTGACGGATTTATAATTATGAACATAACAGAATTAATTTTCATCTAATGACATAACTAAATAAAATTTAGTTTTAAAATTAATTTCAAACTTTTCCCTTTCCTCCGCGGTCCAAAGAAAATCTAGTTTATCTACTACTTTATAATTTATATGGTGAGTAGGGATAAATAGACAATTGACTATTGTTTTTAACAATTCAAAATCAAAACTATGAATAACTATTTTAAATCTAGCTTTCCACAATTCAAACTTATCGCCATTAAAAGGTGGAGGAGTGTTTAGGAAAGTTCTCTTGTTAAAAAAATAGTGTTGAAAGTCATCTTCCTCCTGAGACAATTAGTCTTTAAACAGGAGTTAAGATTTGATGTCATTTGTTGAACATGTGACTCTATACACAAGAGGAGAGTGAATTGTGGAGGTTTAAAAAATTATAGTTTAAAAGAAAATTATCTTCTAAAATAGAGTTTGAAATCATTTTAATGAAAAAGTTTGAATATGAAACGGAAAATAAAAGAGTTTAAGGGAGAGAGATAACACCGGAGATTTATAAAGATTTGGTGTTAAAGATGAGCTTTTTTTGCATATAGCCGCGGTTTTATGGCCGTGGCAGATGACCTTTTTTTTTGTAGTGTGACATACTCCTCTTCTCAAGAATTGATATTGAAAGTATATGATAATACTTGAGAGCTTTTATTAGGTTAAGCGCATGAACCCCTTTATACAAGGAAAGTGAAGTTTCATGTTAACTTCCTACCAAACAATGAAGTGAGGAATGACGTCGTTAGTCTTCATGCCAAACAACAAACAAATTTTCGAGTGGTTTTGGAGAGGCTGGTCTCGAACCCAGCTGGAATTTTGAGTTGACTATACTTTGAATCGAACCGAAGATTTATATGAATCGACCACGAACTGAACCGAGATTTTTATCAGGTTAATCTCGAACCTATTAAGCTTTTTTAAAGAATAAATTCAAAAATCGGATAAAATTTTATATCAACATAACCTTTAACTAAACTGAGTTTTGAAACTGTTATGAGAATTTTTCATTAATTATACTTCACGAACTTAAAAAAAAAAAACTTTTTTTTAATGGCAGAACTTAGCAACCAAATGGAGATTTATACTAATGCCAAAGAAATTTACATGCATTTTTATCCACCTCCTAAAAATATAAGTTCCCATAAAAGAAAGAGGACAAAGAATGAGGTTTTCTTTCTATATCATTCAATTTAAACTAAAAATTATTGATTGATACGAAAATAATAAAGAAATACACATGATCATTAAAGAACATTTTCCCAACCTTTTCAGTCCACCTTACTAGCCTAAAGATACAAATTTATGACAATGACAATATTTAATTATATGCTGATGCATTCTTATGCTAGAACGGTGACCGTTTTTGGATTTATTATTTTAAAATATTTTTCAAAATTAAATTTTAGGTTGGGTTGGCAATATTATATTCCAGTTAGGTTTGAACGTCTAATTCGGTTGGCATTCTTTGGGGGAATAGAATAATTAATTTGGAATGTGACTTGTCGAATTAAATTAATAATTAATACCTTCTCTTCTTTTTTGTTTGTTAGCTGCCTGTCAACTTTGTCACTTTCTTATTGCATTGGGTTCTTTCCTTTGCTTATTTTTTTTGTTCTTCCTCCATGATTTTTTGGTATTCTTTTCTATTATTAAAAAAAATCTAAATCTCACAACTAAGAAAATAAAATGAGTTTAGATATAAAATAAAAAAATCTGATTGATAGTAATGTTTAGGGGTGATCGCGGTGCGGTTTGGGCGGTTTTGACGAAAAAAATCATCCGAACCGCAAGAGAAAAAATTGTGCGGTTTGGTTTGGTTCGGTTGGCTTTTAAAAAAAATCCGAACCAAACCAAACCAACCTAATGCGGTTTGGTTCGGTGCGGTTGGTTCGGTTTTTTAGAAATATTTTATTGAACCATTCATATACATATAGATGATAACATAACTTTGTATTTAGACATTTATACTCTATCAAATAACAACAAAACCCGTCATATTTTGACAATAACTTTCTATTTAATATGTAAAAATTAAATTAGACAAAAGTGGAATAATAAACATAAAATAATAGTATAAAATAATATAAAAATTATTAGAATGAAAAAAAAATAGAAGATACGAGAGATTAGTGAATGTGAAAAAGAAAAAACAAAAGAGTTGAGAGATTAGAGAAGAAGATGTGCGATAAAAACGAAACTGAAATAAGGAACATTTGCATAAAAATGAGAAGGTGAAAAAGAAAGAATATAAGAAAGTAAATATTATAGAAAAAGAGGGAAGATGTATGTGGCAAAGAAGAAGCGATAATGCTATTAGAGATTTGAGAAGATCGGGACTAAAATCATGTGTAAGGATGAGAAAATTGTTCGTAATCATAAGGTTAAGGTATTATAGATTTAAGTTTGGGTTGGATGTGAGTTAAGTAAAAGTTAGGTTGTAACATAATGCGGTTTGATTCGGTTTGGTTCGGTTTATAAAATACAAACCGCAAACCAAACCGAACCATGCGGTTTTGTTAAAAGATGACCCAAACTAATCCGAACCAAATGCGATTTTTTGCGGTTTCGGTTTGGTTTGGTTTGGTTTGCGGTTTTCTATTGGGTTGGTTTGGTTTTGATCACCCCTAGTAATGTTTTTCAATGCTGTCAGTTATTAGTGTATGGACATATGTTTGTGTAGGCAATCATATACATTCTCGGTTCTCAAAGATTTGGATGTTCCACTCATATATAGGTTCGTTGGATCTTGTTTGCGATGCATATGCATCTGCTCAAGTTTTAAATCAAGGTTTGCTATATTTACTCTGGGTTGCTCCTTATCACCTTTGGGTTATTTTTGTACTAAGTGTTGTTTGTGTTGGAATGTACAAACATACACAGTTAAATTAGTAGTATATAATATTAAAAAAAAATGTGTGACGTGAGAATATGCATCATTTACTAAGAAGATATTGCGAAATCAATGTCAAGAATAAAGTATAATAATTTTTTTTTTATAAAATAAATTTGTAGAGAGAAGTAAGACGAACACAATGAAATCTATTAACAATATATAAAAGTTAAAGTACCAGGAAATTCCACGTATACCCTAATTGAGTTTAACTTAAACTAATCTAATAATTAAGGGCAACTTAGTCTTTTTGTTAAATACTGCAATATGGTTGATTGTAATCTTAAATTTGCTGACATGTCAAGATAATATTTTTTGTTGCTTTTTTAATACCTTTTTAATTTATTTTAGTTACATCCATTATCCCACAAAATAATCAAGGTTTTGGGCCAAAAACCATTCATTAGTCTGCAGACCAATAAATATTAACGTGAATAACTGTTCCACACAGTATTCAAAGACATGCACGCAACTTCTCACACGTTTTTCAAATTTTTTGTCATTACCTAAGTTATTGCTATCATTATCCTAACTTTATTTATTCCAAACAATTACAAATGCAGTGTCACTAATAACAATTTTTCACATGCTAGGGATCTGAAAGGGAAGGGTTTAGAGAATACAAACCACAAATCTTTCTCATCTTATTTTCATTCCTCCTCTCACTCTCCGATTTTTCTTCGTTCAGCCTCCATTTGGAAAAATCTACAATTTGTCAAAACCCTTCTTCTTCTTATTCTTCTAAATACTAATTTATATGTTTCTGGTGTTTGTTTCCATTTTCAGATCCAGAAGCTGAAATATTCGCTTTATCTCCTAACACTTTATTAGCGACAAATCTGAAATTCACCGGCAAGGCCATAACATGTCGTGGGAATTTGGTTCGAATGCTCTGTCCAATGAAATTCACCGGCAAGACCAATACTAATGTTATTTCATAATATTAATAAAATATTGTATTTTATTTTATGATAGTCTTAAATATTTTTAAATTAATGATTTGGGAATTGGGTTTTTTTGGACAGATCAATCATTAATACAGAAAAATTTCAAAGTCTGAGTTGTTTTGAGAAAAGAAATTTTGTTTGTGTTGAAGAAGTGTTGTTGTTTTCGGTTTTAATTTTGCTAAAAGAGAAAAGAGAATAGAGATTGGAGAAGATCAATCAGTTGCTATCTTTTTGGAATTTTGAAAGTGGAGCAAAAGGATTAAGCGATTTCTGAAAGTGAATCACAATGGATGAAAGTGCAGTAACGTTGTTTTTTTCTCTTTTCATTAAATCTTTTTGTTTTTAATTATTTATTTTATTTAATTAATATCTCTTTTTTTTTTTTAGACAATAGGGTTTTTGAGTTATCTTGGGCCATTGATTTTCACTTATTAGTATTAATTTACAAATTCATGTTTGATTTGATATGATTTAATTGTTGGTATATAGTATTTACTTTTTTCAACTACAACTGATATTATATCTCCGCATCCAATGTTTCTTTACAGAAAGCCTGCTCATGGGACGAATAGACTGCAACTGTTTGATTTGGTTGCTGTTATAAATATCTGAAATGCTTTGTAAGTGGTGTTCTATATTAGTTTCAACATGTTTTGGGTTTTATGCCAGAACATGAAGGTTTATATGCTACTCTTTTGTGTAGGTGGTCATATGTTGGCTTACAAATGATGTGCTAGTAATGCATTATGTTTGATGTTTATTGAATGAGTTTTGTAACAGTCAAATAATATATTTAACATTTGCAAAGTGAGTTGGAAAAGTATAGAGATAATGATTCGTATGCCTTTGAATTAATGAGTTAAGAAATGTTTCTTTTTTGAAATTTATATGAATACTTATTGAATGATTTAGAAGGTAATCTTAATACTTTCATTGGCAATCAAGACACTGGTGTATTGGTATTACTATCAAGAGGGTAAACAATTGATGTTGCTCATACATCAACAAACAGATGGGCAAGTTCTACTTTCTCTATTTTCACATTCATGTTGTCCTGCTATATTGTGTCTGACATATGAAATTTTGTATACTCATACTATGATAATGATGCCTATGCATATTGCAGATAATATTTTCACTCTGAAGAAGCAATGGTGTTCGAACAAATTTCCTCGGGCTAAGGAACAAGTACCAGATTGAATAAATGATACTATTGAAGCTTTATCGAAGAAGCTGAAAGAAAGAAATTTCTTACCTGATTTGTTATCGTTTCCAATTAATCAGTTTATGGCTACTCTTACTCCTTCTATTTAGGCTTTCTTCTGATTTACAATTTCATGTTTGGTTTTCTTGTGTTTTATAATTTCATGTTTGGTTTCACTGTATGTTTAGTGTGTTTTTACATAAGGTTTTCTTTTTTACTAAATGAATTGTGTTTATCTACAAATTTGGCTCCAGTGATTTCACGTGCTTACATAATTAGTCACACCTTAGTTTTGAAGTCTTCTCTTGAAACCCATCTTTTCAGATTTCTTCCCAGGAAAAGGACTTTGAAATTCTTATCTTTATATGCAGGATTATAAAGTGAAAATTATGGACATAAGCGAGGAAATTTTACGAAAGAGACGCGCGGGGAAGGACCTTGAAATTCTTATCTTCATCACGATTCAATGCTCATAGGTGAAGAAGCTGTGGATTTAAGTAGATTTGAGATTTTTAAATGGTAAATGATTATGTAAAAAAATAGAAATTGTGAGTATGTGTGAATGTTATAGTGACTGTGAGAATTGTTATTGAAATTTATGGCCTCAAAATAAGGTTTTCGTGTGTTATGAAAAGTTAGGTTAAAATAAAAAGTGTCAACTATTTATAACAAAAATTAGGTTAAAATTAAAAAAAAAAATAATCATATAATTTATTAACATAATCAAAATTAAAATTAAATTAATTTTGATTTAAATTCTTAATATATTTAAATCAATTGTATTGATTTTTTTCCTAAAATAAAATCTATATTAAAAGTACAACTTTAAAAAATTCAACAAAATCATTTTTTCTTATTTATTTTTATTTTTATACTTATTTTTCTATGTTTTTAATAAAAGGTGAAGATGATAACAATTATCTCCTTAGCCTCTGCTAGGGTTTTTTGAGATTTTTCTTCTCTTTGTGAGAAGCTTTGTTTTCTTCTATCCTGGTTATCTGGACCGACCTACTGTTTTTTCTAGGACCAATGTCAACACCGAATCTGGAGGATCTTTCGATCCATGCAGAGGAAGATGATGAAGGATTTTGTTTCGACGTGGATGAGGAGGGTGAAGAAGCGGGAGGTCTGTGGTGGTTTCTAGTGGGTAGATTTTTGTGTGACAGACCCATCCATGTGAATTCGATGAAAGGGAGAGTGGCGGGTCTGTGGAGACCGGTAAAGGGGGTTACGATCAAGAAAGCGAAGGAAGGGTTATTTCTGTTTCAGTTTGACCACAGACTGGATATGGAAGCTGCTATCAATGGTGGACCATGGTCTTTCGATGGCCACCTTTTAATCATTGAGAAGATGCAATTGGGAGTCCAGCTAGAGAATATTCCGCTCTATAGTGTTGATTTCTGGATCCAAGTGCATGATCTTCCGGCCGGATTAATGCTTGAGAGGGTGGGGAGAACCATAGAAAATTTCATTGGTACTTTTGTGGCATATGAAAAAAATAACAACACGAGTTTTTGGAGGCAATACATGAGGTTACGAGTTAAGATTGATGTTCGGAAGCCGTTGAAGAAACAAACCAGAGTCAAGAACAAAGGTGGGGAATGGTGCTCAGTTATGTTCAAATATGAGAAATTGGGGCTATTCTGTTTTGTGTGTGGTATTCTTGGTCACTCTGAACAGAAGTGTGAAGCCCGTTTTGCCATGGTGGAAGATAACGGGGTTAGAGCGTGGTCAAGTGAACTTAGAGCGGACATGAGAAGAAGTGGTGGTGGGCCAGTGTCACGATGGCTCAAACAGGATTCTGGCAGTCTTGGTGAAAAGTCTCAGTCCCAAGCTAGTGAGCAAGCGCGTGGATCACAGGTAGTAGAGGAGGAGAGTGGCCTTTTTCCTCAACGTGTGGGGGACCCACAGTCACTAATTGTACGTGATGCTCATAATTTGGATGGCCATAGTAATCAACATAATAACGGTCATTCATTGGCTCATTATGATAGAATATTTCCTATTAATCATGAGGGGACAAGCTCTGATTTTGTTTTAAATCCATCATTTAAATTCCCAACAGCAGGAATATTCCAGGGCCCGACAGCTTTTTCAACAACTTTAAATTCCAGTCTGTACCGAAATGAAGCTAGCTCTGATGTGTCAGCAAAAGAACCCCCACTTAGGGAGCAGGCGGTGGGGTCACCGTTAGCATTAAATTACAAGCAAGATAGTGTTGTGAAACCAATTGATATCCCAATCCTTTTTTCCACTACGCAGAATAGTAATATGCATGCCACTATTGAAAAGAAGCAATCTTTGTTGAAAACTAACGTCCATTCCAAAAATCAAAATACCTGTGTCACTACCCCTGAACCAAATACTATAAAACCAAAGCCTCATCGTTTCAAACTAAAGAATACCCTGTCCAAACAAAACCATGCCATTCATCACAGCCCAAACTCTAAAACCTCAGCCAGTAACAAATCTCAGCCCCGTCAGCTAGATGTTAATCACGGAGTGCAAGAAAATTTGCTGCTGCAAGTACCCCCAGGGATTACCATGCATGATGGTAGTGAAGAGCAGATGGAACGGAAGAGGAGAAGAGAAAATGGAACTGTTACGGGTAGCAATGTTTCGGATACTTGTCAACATTTTTTATCGGCAGGTCCTGGCAGCCAGGACTGCCGGGACTCATGAAGATTCTTAGCTGGAATTGCTGGGGCCTGAGCAACCCGCGTGCAATTCCGAACTTGCGGAAATTGGCTCAACAACATCAACCGGATGTTATCTTTCTGTCGGAGACGTTAGTTAAAGCCCCGAAGTTGGAAAGCATTCGTCTAAGTTGCGTTTTAGTTCTTGTTTAATTGTGGATGTCGAAGGCAGAAGTCGTGGACTTGCCGTCTTGTGGAAGAATAACTTGCATTGTAGTATAATGAATTTCTCGAGGAATTTTGTCAACATTCTGGTTCATGATGATGTCAAAGGAGATTGGAGACTTACCTGCTACTATGGTTACCTTGAGCGAACACGACGTCAGAAAGCTTGGAATATGATTCGGTATCTTCGAGATTTGTCGCATATTCCATGGTGTATCATTGGAGACTTTAATGATTTGTTGTCGCAAAATGATAAACGTGGTATTCACTCTCATCCTAATTGGCTATGTGCGGGATTTCGGCAAGTTATTAGTGAATGCAACCTTACTGATATTCATATGGAAGGTTATCCCTTCACGTGGATCAAAAGTCGTGGTACGGATCGTGTTGTGGAGGAACGTTTGGATAGAGCCCTTGCTGGTACCGATTGGCTGGATTTATTTCCGGATGCTAAGCTGGTGAATTTGTTTGCTTCGCATTCTGATCACAGTCCTATATTGCTTCACTGTGTTCATCCGGTTCGCTTACGGAAAAATATTCATTCAAGTTTGAAAACTCTTGGCTGAAAGAAGATGATATTGATGGCGTAGTGACTAATGGATGGAAGAAAGAGGAGAATATGGACGTTACGAATCGTATAGACTCTTGCGCTAAGGAGTTATCGGAGTGGAATCGCCAAAGGTACTGTAGACAGAAAGAGGAACAAGCAGGTTTATTGGAGACTATGGAAATGTTCCGTGGTAATCAAGATGCGGTGTCCTCTTCTCGGTTTATCGAAGCTCAACGTGACTACAATAAGCTTCTTAGCCGTGAGGAGATTTTTTGGCAGCAGCGTACAAAGATGCACTGGTTATGCAATGGAGATCGTAATACAAAATTTTTTCACCGTTCGGCTACGGTGCGTAAAAATTTTCAGAAACTTAGCATGTTATTGGATGATACGGATAGAGAGATTAGTGATCAGGTAGGCATTTGTGATATTGCTAAGGAGTATTTTGTCAACCTGTTCAAAGCTAGCGAAGGTAATTATGATCCTGTCCTGAGGCTTATACATCCAGTTGATGATAATAACAAGTTGTTAGCAAATATTACTAAGGAGGAACTTTATGCAGCCCTTAAGCTTATGCACCCTGTTATACCCCAAAATTTGCCCGCATCTTTTTCAAAAAAGAAGGCAATAGACTTCTGTCTAAAAACTGGGAGTTTCATATAATCTTGATTTTATTTCATAAATATCCTGATTTTAGGAATACTCGGTTTTTAGAATTTTTCTTATACGGTATTTTGGTTCGCTGTTGAATTTATTCTTACACAAACGCCAAGTACTGTTTATCACTTCACACACGCTGTTTATTTGAGATTTATTTGCAGATAAATAGTACTGACGCAATTGGTAAAGAATTAAATTTTGCAGGCGCAGAGTCCAGGGATTCAGACTGTACTGGTAACAATTATATTATTATTAGTTTTTGTTTCCCACTAATTTTTGTACTATATTATTATTTTCAAAATCTCTTCCTTTCTTTTCAAATCTCTTTCTTTCAAATCAAATCCTAACTTTATTCTATACATCTCTCTTTTCAAACCCTACCATACACTTTCTTTCAAATCCTACTACCACTCAAATTTTCCTTTTTTGTACGGAATCACTTCATTCCCCAACGTCTCTATCCTTCTTTTTACTCTATAAATACCTCTCATTTTTTTCTTCCATAAATTCTCACATCAAATTTCAACTCATTTCTCAAACTTCTACCTCATATTTATTTTCTCTTCTTCCCCGACAAAAATGGCAAAGTGGATGGATACGTGTTTTCTTATGGTCATCACTGTCTTGGTGGTGATCATGTCCTTTTTCTGTCTGCATAGTCCTGAAAAATGCGGACCTGGGTTGCTTACACTCCCGTTCATCTATATGTTGTTATTTATAGCATGGGTTTTTAATCGTCATTTTTAAAGTTTGTCGTATCTTTCGCTTTCAAATAATGTACCGTTTATTTCATTTGTCGTACTGTTCATTATATTATGTAATATTTGTACTGTCAGTATTAAATATCGTACTATCTGTCATACTGTCGTTTAATTATCAAGATAATATTATGTGTGTTTATTGCTAGTTAAATATTTATTTTTCTGTGCATTAAATATTTTTCATGGTTATTATCGGTAATTTCGTTCACGTACGGTATATTTTATTTATTTATTATGTTTTGTGTTTTTCTAACAACTCATGTAAATAAATTTTCACCATTAACACAACAAAAAAACAAAAAAAAGAAAAAATTAACTTTAACTGTTGGGTTTTCACTTTAACTGTTACGTTAATGCCCGGACAACCAGTTGACAGTCAAACCCGCTGACAGCACGATTCTCCGTATTTTGTACCATCAATCAAATCAATCTTTTGCATTTCAAAATTCCAAGATTTTTGTTCTAGAAGTCTTCTGATAATCACATGATCAGCAGAGACTCAGCACTGCACAAAAATCAGGTACGCTTAACTGTCTCCTACACAAACAGTCCCTAACTAGGGTTTTTGTTTTTTTTTCAGGAGAACAAGTTTTTTGAGACCTCAAATGGATTTCATGGACCTCCATATGTCTCAAAGTACCACCATACAAATTTTCAAACTTCAATTCGCTCAGACGCACAGTCAGCTGCTTAAAAAGTCAACAGACGACCAGTTTGACCGAAAAGTCAACAGACAGTCAAAAATGAAATTTTTTGTCAACGTCCATATTTTGTCAAAAGATTCATCATTTGATCAATGGTTGATCATAATTCTTCAAGAAAAGATCAGAAATCAACAAAACCCTAAGTTTCAAAATTAGGGTTTTCTCCTAAAAAGTCAACTGAACTTTGACCGGCCATAACTCTCTCCTCGTTCATTCAAAAAATTCCAACCAAAGCTTGTTTTGAAGGAAATTCAATTATCTTTCAAATGCAATTGATCCCATGGTCATTGGATCCACCATTTGTAAAATATAAGCTCAGACATTACAGGTCATTTTCAAAGTCAACAAAAAGTGGTTTTTTGTCAAAGGCCATAACATCAAGATAACTTCTCCAAATGAAAAAAAGTTTCCAAAGTAGCTTGTAGAGGACATCTTGAGGTTTCTAAAAAGTACAAGAACTCCTTCATATGATCAAAATTAAGGGATTTATGCCTTGTTGAAGTTGGCTATTTTTTGGGAAAATGCATGAAACCAACATTGATCAAAAATGTTTTTTTCCAAAAGAGGCCAAGTTTTCATGATCCAAACATGATTCTAATGATGCTAAGGGCCTCCCACGACCAACCTAAGGCCCATAACATTTTTATTTCTTTTTTAATTTAATATTATTACCTTTAAAATTAAATTAAAAAGAAATGGTGCAAGATCATTATCCAAAGCTTTTGTCTCTTGCTTGAGTCACCAAGGTAGCTTATTTTCTGCAACAAAGAGAAGTACATGGCAGGCCTAGAGCAAGAGGTTGAAGAAATTCAAAGCCATGGCCAAAAATTCAAAGTTTTTATTATTTAAAAATTCAAAAGTTCAAAGATCATCAATGCTTCTTAGCTTAAGTTTGCAGCACATTCATTGCTTATAAATGAAGTAGAATACTTCAGTAAACAGACACACACGAAATCTGAATCAATACTATGCTTGTATCACTCTTGTAACAACTTGTAATTTTGAAAGAAATTTGAAATTCGAATTTTAAGTTTAAGCTCATTTCAATACAAACTAAACACTCAAACACGTTCCTTGACCTTCACTGAACCTATCCAGATCAATTGCAAGCCTTGAAACCTCAAGAACACGCACATATAGCTCACGGTTTGCTCAAACATAAACCTACCAAAATATAATCATACATGCATGTTTAACAAGATGTAATTGCATATTTGTGTTTGGTTTGATGCTCTGGTCGTTTCTGGAGCTTTAATTGGGTTTTAATGGACGATTGAAGCATATGCCATTTTAGGGTTTCATGAGCTCGAAATGGGATTTTTCATTAGAGGCAAAATTAGACAAAACAAATGGCATATTTGAACTCAGGGGGCGATTTTAAGCTGAACCATGGTCTCCAAAATAATTTATCATGTTTGTATGAGATTTTTGAATTTGCAGGAGCTATGGCTACGCTTGGAAACCGTCACTAAAACCTTTAGCAACAGTTGCAGACCTAAGCCAACGGACGGAGGAAGAAGATGAACTCGTGGCAGCCTCTCATTGGCTGCCCTGCGCGCGTTTTATTTTTTAAAAAAATCTCTGATTCAGTGCTTTGCAGGTTTTACACGCGCCATGCTCCCTTGCTTGGTCACCATCAGATCAGTCCAATCACTCAATCCAATGCCCATGACACGCTAGTCCATGCTATGGACTTACCAGCCAATCACACATGATCCATATTTAATATATATTTTATATTTTTCTATTTTATTTAATTTTCTTTCAACATCTATTTAAAAATAGTTTTAAAAATCAGAAAATTATATTAAAAATATTTTTAGGTTGATAAAATGCTATATTAATTTTTGATACAAAAATATTTTTTTTCTTAATAATTAAAATATTTTGTTTAATTAATTAGTATATATTTATATATTTGCTTTTTAATTATTTCAACCTATCAAAAAAAATATTTTCTTTTTATTTAAATTAACTTTATATATTATAGACTAATTTTTTACATATTTAGAATATTTTTCTCTTTAAGTTTAAATTATTTGTATAATTATATATTAATTAACTTAATAGATTTCCAAAACAACTTCAAAAATCCAAAAAAAAATTAGTTTTATTTTAAAATTAATTAACAAGCAATATGAACATATTTTAGACTTAATTTTTAGGTTTAAATTTTATTTCTACCTTTTTCTCATTTAATTAAATTAATTATGCATGAATTTTAATTAAAATCAACCATCTAAAAAATCAAAAATATTCTCCCTTGATCATATTGCAATTTAAATTCTTAGATAAGTGTATAGGTTGTCAAAATCATGTAAATAGCGTAGTTTACATTTCTCGCACAATCGATGTAATAGCGTAGATTTATTTTCCGCACTTTAATTTCTGTACATATAAAATTGCGTGTATGTCAAAGATAATAACTAAAGCGTTAGGTCACTAATTTCAAAAGACAAAAATACCTGAAAATGGAACACAATCACACTTGCACCACTTAGGGTAATCCCTCTGTTACTCTTTTCAAAATCAATTCTACTGTTTCAAATGCAATTCAAATAATTTCTTTCTGTATCCAGTCAAAGAAAATTTTCTAAAAGAAAATAGGAAAGGACCTTATAAATTTAGGGTAGATCTCCTAATTGCTTGCTCAAATCAAAACAACAAATGTTTCACATATCACTGTTTTTCAAAACAAAACTTTCAAAAAAGACAATACTTTGTATATATCCAAACAAGGATCATTAAGAAGTTAAAGATCTTTTTTTCAAAACATCTTTCGAAAGATAAAACACTTTGTATACATCCGCACAAGGATCATTACAAAGTTAATTCTTTATAAAATATTTAAAACCACATACAAGCATTTCAAAGCAAGACAAACGATTCAAACAAGTGAGCTAAGCAATTAAGAGCCCATGGATAACCATGGATACAAAGGGGTGCTAATACCTTCCCTTTGTATAACCTACCCCCGAACCCAAAATCTCTTAAAGGTCTTTTTCTGTTTCTTTTATAAACCTTTCCTTAATTGGATAAAATAAAAGTCGGTGGCGACTCTCTGATTTTCACAACTCAAAAATAAAAAGAAGAGTCAGTTCGTATCTCACGAGAAAAACCGAGGAAGACACACCCGGACAAGTCTCCTGGTCCCGATGGTTTCAATCCGGCATTCTATCAAAAGTTTTGGCACCTTTACGGAGATGACATTTTTTTGGCTGCTACTACTTGGCTCGAAAGAGGTTTTTTCCCGTCTTCTATCATTGAAACTAATATTTGTCTGATTCCGAAGTGTGCTAATCCTCGGACTATGAAGGAGCTTCGTCCTATCTCTTTGTGTAATGTAGCTGTTATACCCCAAAATTTGCCCGCATCTTTTTTCAAGAAAACTTCAATCTAAAAATTAAGAGTTTCATATAATCTTGGATTTTCATATCCTGATTTATGAATACTTGGTTTTTAGAATTTTTCATATATGGTATTTTGGCTCGCTGTTGAGTTTATTCTTATGCAAACGCCAATTACTGTTTATTACTTCACACACGCTATTTATTTGAGATTCATTTACAGATAAATAGTACTGACGCAATTGGTACAGAGTTAAATCTTTTGCAGGCGCATAGTTCGGGGATTCAGACTGTACTGGTAACAAGTAAATTATTATTATCTTTTGTTTCCCACTAATTTTTGTACTATATTCCATTATTTTCAAAATCTTTTCCTTTCTATTCAAATCTCTTTCTTTCAAAATCAAATTCTAACTTTATTCTATGCATCTCTCTTTTTCCCAACACTATCATACACTTTCTTTCAAATCTTACTTCCACTCAAATTTTCCTTTTGTACGGAATCACTTCATTCCTCAACGTCTCTATCTTTCTTTTCATTCTATAAATACTTCTCATTTTTTTTCATAAAATCTCACATCAAATTCTAAATCATCTCTCAAAATTTCTACTTCATATTCATTCTCTCTTCTTCCCCGGCAAAAATGGCGAAGCGAATGGAAACGTGTTTTCTTATGGTCATCACCGTCGTGGTGGTAATCATGTCCTTCTTCTGTCTGCATAGTCCTGAAAAATGTGGACCTGGGATGTTGACACTCCCGATCATCTACATGTTACTGTTTGTAGCATGGGTTATTAATCGTCATTCCTAAAGTTTGCCGTATCTCTTATTTCTTAACGTACCGTTTACTCGTCGTACTGTTCATTATAGTATGTAATATTTGTACTATCAGTATTAAATGTCGTACTATCTGTTGTACTGTTGCTTAATTATCCAGATAATATTTTGTGTGTTTTCTGCCAGTTAAATATTTATTTCTCTGTGCATTAAATGATTTTCAGGGTTACTATCGGTAATTTTGCTCGTATACAGTACATATTATTTATTTATTACGTCTGTGTTTCTCTAACAAGTCATGTAAATAAATTTTCAACATTAACATAATCAAAAACAATAAAAAAAACAAAAACAACAAAAATATTAACTTTGACTGTTGAATTTTCACTTTAACTGCTACATGCCTGAACAGTCAGTTGACAGTCAAACCGCCGACAGTGCAATTCTCCGTGTTTTGTACCCTCAATCAAATCAAACTTTTGCATTTCAAAATTCCAAGATTTTTGTCCTAGAAGTCTTCTGAATATCACATGATTAGCAGAGACTCAACACTGCACAAAAATCAGGTACGCTTAACTGTCTCCTACACAAACAGTCCCTGACTAGGGTTTTGTTGTTTTTTTCAAGAGAACAAGTTTTTGAGACCTCAAATGGATTTCATGGACCTCCATGTATCTCAAAGTACCACCATACAAATTTTCAAACTTCAATTCACTCAGACGCACAGTCAGCAGCTCAAACAGTCAACAGACGACCCGTTTGACCAAAAAAGTCAACAGACAGTCAAAAATGAAATTTTTTGTCAACATCCATATTTTGTCAAAGGATTGATCATTTGATCATTTGTTGATCATAATTCATCAAGGAAAGATCAAAAATCAACAAAACCCTAAATTTCAAAATTAGGGTTTTCTCTTAAAAAGTCAACTGAACTTTGACTGGTCATAACTCTCTCATCCTTCATCCAAAAAATTCAAACCAAAGCTTATGTTGAAGGAAATTCAATTATCTTTCAAATGCAATTGGTCCCATGGTCATTAGATTCACCATTTGAAAAATATGGACAAAGACATTACAGGTCATTTTCAAAGTCAACAAAAAGTCACTTTTTTCAAAAGGATACACAAGGAGCATGGAAAATCATTTTGACATGAGACCAAAGAAATTGGTTAGGGGACTCTTTGAGGTTTCCAAAAAGTACAAGATCTCCTTCATATGATAAAAATTGAGGGATTTATGCCTTGTTGAAGTTGACCATTTTTTGGGAAAATGCATGAAATCAACATTGATCAAAAATGTTTTTTTTTCCAAATGAGACCCAATTTCCATGGTCCAAACATGTTTCCCATGATGTAAAGGACCTCCCACGACCAAGACAAAGCCCATAGCATTTTTGTTTCTTTTTTTGATTTAATTTTATCCCATTTAAGATTAAATTAAAAAAGGAAAATGGAAGGATAATGTGTAGCTTGAGTCTTAAGCATGAGTCATCAAAGGTAGCTTATCTTCTGCAGCAAAAGGAAGTACAAAGCAAGAGAAGTAAAGGAGAGCAAGCTTTGGTCAAAGTTTCAAAGATTTTTAATATTTAAAAATCAAAGTTTCAACAAAGCTCATCAATGCTTCTTAGCTTCAATTTTAAGCACATCCTAGCTTATAAATGAAGCAGCATACTCCACAAAGAAGACACACACGAAAATATAGCAAAGGCATAGCAAGAAACTTCATAAAATTCTCAAAAATTCCATAACTTTGTAAATTTTCGTTTTCTATATTCCAACCATTATCAATACAAACAAACACTTCCAATCATCTTCTAAAGTAATATAGAGTAAGAATAAACTCTTTGTATGGTCCCATGAGAGTCATAACGCATGTATGGTGTTTCCCATGAGCATACACATATAACTTTCGTTTTCGTATGCATGCTTGATAAAAATAAAAACTAACCACTTGCATGGACTCATGGCATGCCATAGAGTAGATTGGAGTGATCACATGTAAGCTTTAACGTGGTTTTGAAGCTCCACCATTTTTGAGCTTCAAACATGTGAAGCTTTCGTTCTCCATGATACAAGCTCCAAATGAAAAAACTAACGACGCTATCATGTTCAGAAGGGTCCATTTAGGTGATCTGGGTGGCCCTTGTTCTTTTTTATTTTCATTTTGTAGGTCATTCAAAAGGTTAAAAAATTGAAAGCAAAATCCGCAGGAAAATCCGCAGGTAAGTTTGCAGGAAATTCCGCAGGTACAAAGGAAGAAGATGATGAATAGTAAGGTGGAAAAGTTGACCGCTTGCGTGGCACTTTCCCTTCCTCTCATTCGCTGGTCAACTTGCGCGTGGGCCTAATCAGAAGTTTGAATTCTCCTTGGATTCAGCGCATGTCACCCACTATCATATCATGTTCCCTCACAATCTAAGCCATTAAATCATGATCTTAACATATCCAACGCACCAAAACGCACCTCCATGTCATAGACTCTCCAATCAACCACACATGATCATATCTTTTTATATTTTCTATTTTTATTTTATTTTCTTTATAAAATTATTTTAAAATAGTTCTAAAAATCCAAAAAATACACAAAAAATATTTTTAAGTTGATAAAATAATATTTTATTTTCTGATATAAAAATATTTTATTTTTCTTCATAATTTAAATATTTTGTATAATTAATTAGATAATAGGTATATATTTATCTTTTAATTATTCCAACCCATCAAAAAAATCATAAAAAAATTGTTCCTTATATTAAATATAGTTTACATATTATAAGCTAATTTTGTACATATTTAGGATAATTTTATCTTTAAGTTTTAATTATTTGTGTAATTATTTGTACAATTATATGATTATTTAACTTAATAATTTCAAAATCAACTTCAAAAATTCCAAAAAAATTAGTTTTGTCTTAAAATTAATTAACAAGTATTTTGAACATATTTTAAACTTAATTTTTAGGTTTAAATTTTATTTCCATCTTTTTCTCATTTTAATTAAATTAATCATGCATTAATTCTAATTAAAATCAATCATCAAAAAATCCAAAAATATTTCCTTTATTTTCTTGCAATTTAAATTCATAGATCAAGTGTATAGGTTGTCAAATTCATGTAAATAGCGTAGTTTACATTCCCGCAAAATCGATGTAATAGCGTAGATTTACTTTCCGCATTTTACATTTCCGCATTTTAATTTTCAGTACATATAAAAATACGTGTATGCCAAAGATTAAAATTGAATCGTTAGATCACTAACTTCAAAGATAAAATATCTGAATCAAAACACAATCACACTTGCACCTCTTAGGGTAATCCCTCTTTTACTCTTTTCAAAATCAAAAATCAAATTCTACTGTTTCAAATGCAAAATCGAACTTTCGTTTACATCCGGTAAAAGGATAGTTTTTTAAAGGAAATAGGAAAAGACCTTATAACTTAGGGTAGACCTCCTAATTTGCTTGCTCAAATCAAAATAAACAAATGTCTCTTATACTGTTGTTTTTTTAAAATAAAACTTTCAAAAAAGACAATACTTTGTATATATCCAAACGAGGATCATTACGAAGTTAACGTTCTTTTTTCAAAAACATATTTTGAAAGATAAAAACACTTTGTATACATCCGCACAAGGATCATTACAAAGTCAATTTACAAAAGTATTTGAAACCACATACAAGCATTTCAAGGCAATAGAAAAGTGATTCAAAAAGAAGTGGGCTAAGCAAATTAAAGAGCCCATGGATAACCATGGATACACAGGGTGCTAATACCTTCCCTTTGTATAACCTACCCCCTTACCCAGAATTTCTTAAAGGTCTTTTTCTGTTTCTTTTATAAACCTTTCCTTAATTGGATAAAATAAAAGTCGGTGGCGACTCTCTGATTTTCAAAAACACAAAAGCAGAAAGAAAAGAGTCAGTTCGCGAATCTCTCCGCGGAAGGTACGGTAAAAAACCGAGTGCATGACAGTAGCCTATAAGCTGGTCTCCAAAATACTCGTGAATAGAATGAAGTTTTGTTTGCCTAAATGTGTATCGGATGAACAATCAGCTTTCATGGAGAGCCGGTCTATCTTAGACAATGCTATGATGGCTATGGAAATAATCCATACCCTTAAACGGAGGACTAAAGGCAACACTGCGCATATGGCTCTGAAGATCGACATTAGTAAGGCATATGACAGGGTGGATTGGGGTTTTCTGAAGGGTATGCTCAGCAAGTTGGGTTTTGCAGATAGATGGATCCACTGGGTGATGATGTGTGTGACATCGGTAAATTATTTGGTCCTAGTAAATTCAGATAGAGTTGGTCCAATTCAACCAGGTAGAGGATTGAGGCAAGGGGACCCACTGTCTCCATACCTCTTTATTCTCATTGCAGAGGGTCTTTCAGCTCTTATCAAAGGAGCGGTTTCTCGAGGAGATATTCATGGTGTCCAGATATGTAGGGGGGCGCCTAGTGTGTCCCACCTGCTTTTTGCTGACGACTGTTTTTATTTTGCAGGGCTAACATTGAGGAGGTGTCTCACCTTATGGAGATTCTTACGATCTATGCTGATGCATCTGGGCAAGAGATTAATTTAACCAAGTCTGAGGTGTTCTTCAGCCGTAATCTTAGTATTCCGGCCCAAGAGGATATTGCTAAAATCATGGGTGTCCGTCATGTTTTAGGGACGAGTACTTACTTGAGATTGTCGTCAATGATTGGTAGACGTAAAAAGGAGACATTTGCTTTTATTAAGGACCGTATTTGGAAAAGGATCAATTCTTGGAGAGGTAGATCTCTATCTAAGGCTGGTAAGGAGGTGATGATTAAGTCAGTGCTGCAGTCTATTCCATCTTATATTACGAGTGTGTTTATTATTTCAGATGGGGTGGTGAAGGATATTGAGAAGATGTTGAATTCCTTTTGGTGGGGGGGGGGAGGTAGTAACAATAAGGGCATTCGTTGGATGGCCTGGGATAAATTGTCTTGCCCTAAGAAGGATGGTGGTATGGGTTTTAGGGATTTTCGTGCTTTCAATGTAGCTATGGTAGCCAAACAAGGTTGGAAGTTGTTGTCTAATCCATCCGCCTTGGTCTCCAGATTTTTCAAAGCAAGGTATTTTCCTAATTCCTCTTTCTTACAGGCCAAACTAGGTAATAATCCAAGTTTTGTTTGGAGAAGCCTTTGGAAAGCTAAAGATGTGTTAATTCTGGGTTGTAGGTGGCGGATTGGTGATGGTAGTTGCATTAAGGTTATGCATGAACCTTGGCTTCGGGGGAGTTCCGAAGGATGTCTAGGTGGTCAATCAAGGTGTGTATGAACTTTATGTTAATAATCTTATGAGTCCCAATTCTAAGCAGTGGGATGCACATGTTGTTAACGCCTTGTTTGATCATGTAGTGGCAGGTGAAATCCTGAAAGTACCTTTGTTGGAGGAAGTTGATACGGATGGGATGGTATGGAAAGAGGAAAGAAATGGTGAGTATAGTGTTCGATCGGGGTATAGGATGTGGAGGAATGTTCAGATGCACCAGGTGGATAAAAGAGTAGAGGGTAATTGGAATAGTTTGTGGAACATTATGGCTCCTCCTAGAGCCAAGCACCTATTATGGAGGATTTGTAAGGGTTGTTTACCGACCCGTATTAGACTCCGACAACACTATGTTCAGTGTCCGGCTATGTGTCAGACTTGTAAGAGGGAGGATGAAGAGGATTGGAGAGATGCAGGGTTGTCTTCTATTATTGAACCCCGGTTACATAATCTGAGTGATGCCAAATCAATTATTCTGGACATTTGCAATAAAGAGGATAAGAGGGATGCCAAAAGATTTGCTGTAATGATGGCGGTGCTTTGGAAGAACCGTAATAATGTTGTATGGAATAATGATAGAGGTGACATACCAAGGTTAGGTTTGCAAGCCTATTTTAATTGGCATGATTGGTTTGCTGCTCATGAGGTTCAAGATATTTCTAATGGTGTTCCGAGTCCCTTAACCTGGATCCCCCCGGTGGTGGGCTGGATTAAATGCAATACGGATGCGGGGTTTAATACCTCTCATACTTCTACTAACAGGGGTTGGTGCTTCTGAAATAATATTGGAAGTTTCATTACTGCAGGTATTGCTTAGGATGTCGGCATTATGTCCATAGTCGAAGCGGAAGCCTTGGCTTTGAAAGAAGCGATGCAACATGCAATTAGTCTAAATATGGAGTGTGTGATTTTTGAAAGTGACTCTCAGGTGGTGGTGCAAGCAGTCAACTCTAATGCTACAGGTTGTTCGGAGTTAAGTTTTATTTTTCTTTCTATTAAGCGGTTGTTAGTTTCTTTTCCTAACTTTGGGGTGAAGTTTGTAAAACGCCAAGCAAATATGGTTGCCCACTCGTTAGCGAAGGCGACCAATTCTTGGTCTAGGCGTAGTTCCTTAAGTATTATCCCTTCTTGTATCGAATTTCATTTGATTAATGACATGAGTTAATTTGGTTTTTGTCAAAAAAAAATAAAAGGTGAAAAAAATGTCTAAATAAAAAATCGAAAAAATGATTAAAAATAAGAGAAAAATGCAATTTTTTATTTATTTTGAAGATTGTTATTGAAGATTAGGCGTGCATCTAAGATTAAAAGTGACTTTTCCAGTCTTAGACATAGAAAATTATAACTTAATTAAGAGCATAATTATATTAAATAAAAATTGACCATACTGAATTGAAAACTATTTATTGTCAATCAATACTTCTCATTTGGTTATAGGTCAATTTTTATTGACAATCAATACTTTTGTTAAAAATTAAATTCATTAATTATGGTTAATTTTTATTTATGTGATAGGTGTGTAATAATGAGCAATAATTAGTATTTACATTATCAATACAACTTTTTGCTTTCTAACTATGTATTATTGTTTTTTGGACAATAATTATTTTAATAGTAAATATTTTATTCGTATTTATGATCTATTTTCTAATACTATTTAATTCTTTAATAACAAATATTTTATTCGTATTTATGATATGTTTACTAATACTATTTAATGAAAAAATATATAGTCTATTTGTTCAAAAAAGAATTGACGAATTATCTTCCAATATAAAGTCTATCGGATGTTTATAACCTTTTTTAAACCAATTCTTCACAATTTTGAAGGTATTATAATATTTATGTTAGTTAACAACAACAATAATAAATATCTCTATTAGCTTTTAATTAATTATATTAGATATTTACATTTAATTTAAACTAATATTTTGATAATTTTTAATTATAAAATTAAGGCGAAAAATATCATTTAATATTGTTTAAATAAAGACGAAAAATTATAGTTTAATTATTATTTTAAATAATTTTAATTGTCAAAATATTTTGATTTATATATCACGTTCATTTGTTTTGTTTGACTGATAATAACAAGTTACTCCTACAAAATTTAATAAATTACTTTTATAAGTGGTTTGTTAATAAAAGAAGAACGATATAAATTAATGTAATGAATAAAAAAATTTAAAGGGAACAAATATTTGATGTTGAACAGTTTTGTTTTGTTTTTCAATTTTTCAAATGCAGCCTTAAAATACATTCTTAAACTTTCTTCTTTTTGTTTTCTTCAAATTTTCATATGAAATATTAATGACAATAATTATTTTATTTTTATCTTCAATTTTCTATAAAAAGAATTATCATACACTCTTTACTTTCTTTTCTTTTTCAATTTTTCATAACAAACATTAATTCAAATAATTCATTAGAACAATAAAAGTCGTAATAAAAAAAATTTGTAGTAACTACCGATACAAGAATTTAATTGTTTTTGTGAAATGAAGTTTAAATATGATTTTTAATTTTTTAAAAAAATAATAAATGTAAATTACCATATTTATGAATAATTCACTTACTTTTCAATGCAATTTCAAATAATTAATAATATAATAATGGTCAAATTATCATTTAATAAATGCAAATTTTCAATGTAGTTTTTTAAGTTTCAATTTCAATTTTTAATAGTTTAGATCTTAAATGAAATTAAATTATAACAACTATAATAAAGGTTAAAATATCATTTAATATTATAATTACAATTTATTACTTATTTATTTTAATGTGATATGTTTATAACATATATTGGTCCTTAGGTTTTTAATACTACATATTAGTTTTGTTTTAATCATTTATACAAATTTAAAATTAGAGATTCTTTTTTCGAAATAAAATATTTTTTTTTAATGTTTTAGATTTTTATGAGAAAATTAATAAGAATATGAAACACGTTTAAATTAAAAACATTACCATCTATTTTAAAAAGTTTGGCCTCAATTAATGAACCAATTTATAAATTATAGTTGGTGGCCACATTAAAATATTAAATTATAAAATTTAACATTTTTTAATCTTCTAAGTTATAAAAATACTGAAACAAAATAAAAATTTTAAACTACAAATATTTGTATAAACGGGAATAGTCAACTATTGATACAATTGATTTAATAAACGGGAATAAGTTACATATATTTTTATAAACGGGAATAAGCTACAAATATTTTTATAAACGGGAATAAGCTACAAATATTTTTATAAACAAAAAAAGTCTATTGTTGATACAATTTTTTTTATAAACGAAAATAAATATCAAATAACTTTATAAACGGGAAAAGTCTACTATTAATACAATTATATTTATAAACCTGAATAAGTTAAAAATATTTTTATAAATGCGAAAAAGTATATCGGTGATACAATTATTTTTATAATCGGAAACAAGTTACAAATATTTTAATAAACAAGTAAAATCTACTAATTATTTTTATAAAATTACTTTACCCAGCGTTGGATCAAATAAGTGTTTTTATAAATGGGTTCTAAGTATTTTTATATTGGATCAAATAAGTATAGTGTTGTTATATTACTTTAATCAATGCATAAAGGTTGCTACATATTTTTTGTTTATATTTGTGATTATGTGAATGTTTATAACCCGTAAAACAAATTTAAGAACTGACAAATGACATATTGCGACGTGTAATTATTGTTTTAGTTAAAGAGCTAAATTTTGGATGTATTATTACCTCTTAGATCGTTAACTATTATTTAACATACTACATGTTTAATTTTTATTCCAATAGTCATCCAATTAATATGTGTATTGTTTAAATATATACGGAATAACTTTATAAGATAGATCTTATCCACGTAATATTAAACCCAAACGACCCCGTGCGATAGCACGGGTATCCCGCTAGTTAGTTATAAACGTTTATTCTTTATTTTTTCTTTGAAACAAGATTACAAGTGTTACAGAATAACAAATAATCTCCCTCACCCTAATTAGGATTTGTTATATGCAATGATAAGATACTAGTATGCTATTTATAATAAAACTAACACACTAAACTAATAGATTTTTACTCACAAGCTCATTACACAAGCTAACTTAGGGAACAAGCTAACTTAAACAATTGGACGTAACAAACAAGATCAATTCAACATGCTAACAATCCTAGCATACTTCGACTACAACATGTGAACAGACTTCGACGACATACTAATTTCCTATTGAATTGTCGAACCAAGAAGCTACCTATCTATCCTACTAGAGTTTGATCCAATATCTCATAAATCTCCACCTTGGAACAAACTCTATAACATCAGAGAACAAACTTTCTTCATGCAGCTTTATCAACTGCATACAGTGAAAAACTTGCAACTTGGCAATGTCTAGGTGATCATACTAGCAGCATTTTGATCTGTCGAAACCTTCAGCACTTGGACTTCTCCATGCTCGATTACCCCTCTAACAAAATGCAGCCTCGCATTGATGTGTTTAGTTCACTCATGATATGTTGAATTCTTCGACATGTGTATTCCACTTTGATTATCAAATTTAACAATGATAACTCGACCTTGAAGTTTCAGCTCCTTAGCAAAACCTTCAAGCCACAATGCTTCTTTCACAACTTCGGTGAAGGAAATATATTCTTCTTTAGTGGTTGATAAGGAAACAACCTTCTGAAATGTCGATTTCTAACTAATTGTTGTGCCAAATATAATGAACACATATCTAAAAATAGATTTCCTGGACTACATACAACCTGCATAATCAGAGTCGACTTACCCTTTGATTAGTGGTTTACTATCTTCACCAAAGGCTCCACCATAAATTAGAACTCTGTTTAAAAACTCATTTATGTACCTTAGAATCCCCTTTAATGCTTGTCACTGAATCTTTCCAGATTTCTCCATGTACCTATTTATAAGATTTACTGCATATGATATGTCGGGTTTAGTACACATTATAGCGTACATTAAAGAACCTACTATGTTAGCATATGTGATGCTATTCATATAAGCTCTTTCGACCTTAGTACTGGGACATTGATTTATAGTTAGCTTAAACTGAGGATTTATTGGTGTCACAATTGACTTTGAATTCGACATATCAAATTTATCGATAATCTTATTCATATATGTCTCTTGAGATAAGCATAATCTCAACTGCTTTCTATCTCTTTATAGGTCAAAATATGAAGTAAACACAATGGTCGAACTGACTTCTAATGAAACCTATGTGTGCCATAAACTTATCAAATCTTCTATTCCATTGTCAATAATATTATTTTAGTCCATATAAAGATTTATTCAGTTTGCACACACAATCTTCCTTTCCCTTTTCTGCATACCCTTTAGGTTGCTTCATTAGGATTGTTTTATCTAGATCTCCATACAAGAAGTCAGTCTTCACATCCATCTGTTCAAGTTCTTGGTCGAACTTCACCACCATAGCTAACAACATTCTAATGGATTTATGCTTTAAAACAGGTGAGAACACATCATTCAAGTCAATACCTTCTTTTTGAGTGAACCCCCTTGCGACCAATCTCGCCTTGTATCTTTTTGACATCACTTCTTCAATTCCATCCTTAATCTTAAAAGTCCACTTACACTTGACTAACATGTCCCATTTAGGTTTCTCGGTCAGCTCCCAAGTGTTATTATCATGAAGATATTTCATCTCATCATTCATAGATTTCATCCATTTAGTCTTATTTCGACTCTTCATAATTTCCTTATAGTCTTTAGGTTCTTTATCTAGAACCTCACTTGCAGATATTAAGGGATAAGTTATGAGATCTGTATACCCAAGTCACTGAGGTTTCTTGATGGCTCTTCTCAGCCTATCTCTTCCCAACAGGTAGTCATTAACAGTGTCCTCAACTTCCCCAGTATCTTAAGCATCTTGTGCTTCTTCTTTGACTTCATTTGGGATACGCAATTCATCATCGACATGCTCCTCCTCAATAGGAATATCTCCTTGTTCCAGATCTTTAGATATTTATGCGCTTTGACAACGTCATCAGTTATCTTGAAATCCATTTCAGCTTCGTCGAAAACTACATCTCGACTATTGATACACCTCCTATAACCTGGCTCTATGCACCATAGCCTATAAGCTTTGAGTCATTCTGGGTATTCAATGAACAAGCATCTCAGAGCTTTAGGTTCGACCTTCTCTTGCCTAATATGAGCATAGGCTACGCAACCAAATATTATAAGTTTGTCAAGATCTAGTGGATATCCCGACCAAACTTCTTCAGATGTCTTCATATCTAACTTAGTCGAAGGACATCTGTTTATCAGATATGTTGCTGTCGAAATGGCCTCTGCCTAAAACACCTTCTTTAGCCCAACACTTGTCAACAAGCATCTAAATCTTTTCCAAATAGTTTGATTAAATATTTCACCCAAACCATTTTGTTGGGGAGTGTCTGCAGTAGTTTTGTGCCTTGTAATACCAGAGGCTGCACAAAAACTATTGAACACCTCATTGTAAAATTCAGGGCCATTATCGGTTCTCAACCTCTCGACCTTGCTGCCAGTTTGATTTTCGACTAGAGTCTTCCAACTTTTGAAATTCTCAGAATTTTCATCCTTAGTCTTCTAGATGAATACCCATAACTTTCTAGAATAATCATCAACTATAGATAAAAAATATCTTGCTCATGAATGTGATGGACATCTCGCAGGCCCCCAAAGACCAGAATGGATGTAATCAATGGATCTGTGTATTCTTTGTTTGCCTTTATTGAACTTCACTATAGAAGATTTTCCAAGTACACGGGTGTTAGCTGAAGATTTCGTTTGGGAAGAATATCCTTCGAAGGTTTGAAATTCAAAGGAAGATGGTTACTGATGACCATCTTTGAGATCAAGAATGGCTACTGATGGCCATGTTCGAGAATGATGGTTTAAGTTAGGACGGAGACAGTTAGCACTGAAGCTAAATTGGAAAAGAATCATCTTTGGGGACTTAAACGTTTTTACGAAATATATAAAGTACTGAAGCTTAGCGTATTTTCGTGGCATTCTCGATTCTGATTACGTTTCCACGCGTCGAAAGAGGATTCAGGCGGGAGGATTTGAATTTCGAAGTAGTTTTTATAACTGCACAAAGACAGATGGCATCCCAAGGATTCTCGGGAGTAACGTGGCATCAGATTAGTGTAGGATCGTTAGGGTCGAATTTAGTATAAATAAGGGTCTTAGTATTAGGATTCCGTGTGTTCATTTTGTACAAATCACTCACATATTGCTCAAGTATCAAGTGTTAAGAGAACGAGTTTCGCTGAGAAATGTACGTATGACACCAACACCATTTTAAATACATTTGTATCTTTCGTTATTCAAGTATCTTTTGATATTATTGTATTTCGTTTACTTTCTGTCATTTACATTCCTGCACTCTTTATTTTCATTCTATTTAGTTTCGAAGCATTTAAGTTTCTGCACTTTAAGATCCTTGCACTTTACAGTTTTGTCTTATATTTTATCTTTATCTTACCCTTCGCTGATGTTATATTTCCGTGTATAACAAGGTGAATGTTAATCTTTATTTCTTTGATTAAGTATTTCTTATTTCGAGACAAGCCAACCATAGACATAATTCGAACTATCATGAATAACAACCTTTTTGACTATGTCCTAGGATCAATCTAGTTGATCCTGCGAGTAACCAAATCATATTTATTATAGTTTGGAAGACTATCGGTTGTTTACCGGAAATCACCGTAAACAAATTGGCACACCTGGTGGGACAGTGTCAAACAGATTGCTAGTAATTGATTGTTTTGTTTTGTCTAGAAAATATCAAGACCTTGTATGAACCTTAGGAACGGTAAATTAACCAACAGTGCACAACCGATTCCTAAACAAAGGTACAACAAGAAAATGGTCAATGCGGCCAATGGAGGGGGAAATCAAGATCCCCCATAAGGGTCAGGAACAGTAGCGACAAATTCTACGCACGTTTCGACTTCTACTCAAGAGGTGCAGGCTATACCAGTTTCGACAGGATCTGAACCCATAGGTAGTTCCCAGGCGGTACCCGAAAATACTACAGGGACAACAGGGACTATACCAGTTTCGAGTTCGACCACCGCGCCTCCATTTATCAGCGCAAGCGAGATACCACCTTTCTCGACAAATGCTGCAAGTCAGTTATTTTCCCCAGGACCATCATCAACTTTCGAAGGTTGGAGACACAACAATCCATATGGAATGCCATATTCATATATGACAGGATTACGAGGACCAGGGCCTACATACACTACAACCAACCCGATGGCATTTTCACCAAATGTCAGTTCGATAGGTCGAAGCGCACAGAATACTGGCTTCTCTGCCCAAGTACCCCCTTTTACCACAAGTAGTCAAGCAGCATTTCGACAGGAAATAGATGCAAGTAACCATGATGTGTTAGGAACTCTTGCTAAAGAATTTGGCTCCATCTTGAATCCGTTAGCAACAAACATTGTTAGGACTAACAAGGATAATGTGGAAACTTTCCAGAAAATATCATCTCAAATAAATCGAATGGCAGATTTTTTAGGAGTTCCACAAAATAGACGAAGGAGCAACCAATCAACTTATCAGGAAGGGGAACCCATTCTAGAACAAGTTAGAGCCACAATACTGCCACCTAGACCAACACCAGTCGAGCAAAACCAAGTGATAGACTTAGAAACTCGAAGGCAAACGACTAACGTTGGCCAACAAGCAGTTGCCCAGCAACAGCCTAATCTGGTGATGGTAAGAAGAAACGAACATCCTGACGAAGTGGTCCATAGGGTTAGGAGAGACAATTTGGCAACAGAGAACAATCTCACTTCCATGATAGAGAGAATAATGGCTAACAATGGCCTTAATACCGGGCTTCGAAGCCCAAATTATACATCCCCAATAGCAGAATATATCATGCAAACGGAATTGCCAAGGGGTACCAAAGTACCAAGATTTACTAAATTTTCAAGGGACACCAATGAGTCTACCGTGGAGCACATAGCCAAATATCTAACGGAAGCAGGGGATCTAGCAGGGAACGAAGATTTAAGGATTAAATACTTCCCTAGTTCGCTAACAAAAAATGCTTTTGTTTGGTTCACTACTTTGCCCCCAAATTCCATAGATGCATGGGCACACTTGGAGAGATTATTCCATGAACAATTTTACATGGGTCAAACCAAGATAAGTCTGAAGGAATTGGCTAGTATCAAGAGGAAGTTCACGGAATCTATAGACGATTACTTAAACAGGTTCCGTTTGTTGAAATCAAGATGCTTCACGATTGTCCCAGAGCATGAATTAGTTGAGATGGCTGCAGGTGGCCTAGATTATTCAATTCGAAAGAAACTGGATACTCAATACCTAAGAGATATGGCCCAATTGGCAGACAGGGTTTGACAAGTTGAACGATTAAAAGCAGAAAAGGCCAGAGCAAGTAAAAGTTATAAGAAGGAGAGAGTAGCATACGTCGAAGCAGACGACGTTGATGGCGAACCTTTCTAAGATTCATACAGTATGGAAGAGGTCGAAATAGATCTTGCTGAGTTAAAAGAGGCGCCACCTTATTCTTGCAAATTGCTCACCCCTTCTAATGGAAAAAATCCAGTAGAGAATGATAAAAGCGATAGATTTCCTAAGAAAACTTATACATTTGATGTCACTAAATGTGACGAAATATTTGATTTATTAGTAAAAGATGGCCAGATGATAGTACCTCCCAATTCAAAAGTTCCTCCGTTAGAACAACGGAAGAAGCGAGGTTTTTGCAAATATCACGGTTTTTTAGGCCATAAAACTTCATAATGTTTTCTTTTCAGGGATCTAATTCAGAATGCTATCAAGGACGGACGTCTGAAATTCGCTGACAAAACCAAGAACCATATGAAGGTTGACACATATCCTTTGAATGTGGCTGACACTAACTTGTGTGAACCACTTGACGTCAACATGGTCGAAGTATCTGAAATTGATGCTGCTGAATCGGAGATAAATTCAGGTGGAAAGCAGGCTACTGAAAGCCTAAAGGCCAATTCGATCTTCAATACTGATGTTGAAGAATCCTTTGATGCTGAGATGACTGAATATCTGAAAGGAAAAACAAGTGAGGCCACTGAAGACCTCACAGTGAAGCTTCAGCAGATACGAATTTCCGAGGCTCCTCCGGCAGTTGTTAACATGGTCAATGTTAGACGACCTTTATCTGAAATAGAAGAACTAGAAAAATGGCTGATAAGGGAGAAAGGAAATATTTAAATCCCACCAAGAGGGAACAGTCTGAAGGATTATCTCTGGGATTGTCATGTGAAAAATGGTGGAAAAATGCTGATGTGCCCAAGATGTTCAGTTATGCTGAATCGAAGGGTTCAAGCCAATTTCGAGAGGGCCTTAACGAGAAAGAATGGAGCAGCCTTGGAGAGGAGGAAACTTGTTGCTCAAGGTGTACCCAAGGACTGAAGAAAGCTTGGTGGATTTCTTGGTCAGATGTCACAACGATAACTCTGAGATTGCATTGTGCCCTAGGTGTGGAGCAGTTTATGATGAATTTCTAGCAAGATCATTCGAAAGGGTGTATCTCTACATGGGCCGGGAAACTCAAGGACTTCGTCCCAACTTGTATGGGTTCGATATCAGGACCCCATCAAGGAGGCCTGACAGCCCACACCCTAGAGCTCGAAGGGTCACATTCAAAGTTCCTGCCGACATACCCAGGGATAGATGGATGCAAGCTGGTGCCAGAACCAACAAATGGTAAAGTTGGGACTACGGAGGAAGAACTACAATGGCATATAGGAAGCAATTCCAGACTTCCAATCGAGAGATGTATAGGTTGGAGAACAACATAGGCAAAAATCCTATGTCCAGATCACAATGGAGAAGGCACCAGAGGATGAAGAAAGTCCAAAGGGAATACAAACCAAGGGAGACGGGAGAATCAAGTAGCAATCAAATCCCAATGCAGGGGGCAAGGACAAATAAACCTCCAGTGGAGCGTAAGCTGTTTGATTCTGAAAATGAGAAAGAAGAAGAAAAAATGCATTCCAGCCCTTGGAAGGAAGACGATAGGATGAAAAATGATTTCGACTCAGATGGAGTATCGTCGATAAACTTAAATTGCAATGTTGTGTCAGTACTCCCTCATGAATTTAACCAAGAAACTGAAGTTGAAGATTGTGAGGAAGCTGATGAGGAAGAGATGGCAAGACACAGACCTGTGTGTTATTATGTGCTGAACAATGGGGCAGTCGAAGAGCAGAACGCTTTCTTCGAAAGGCCTGATGAAGGTATGAGGAACCATTTGAAACCACTCTACATAAGAGCCAAGATTGAGAATGTTGGCATTAACAAAGTCTTAGTAGATGGAGGAGCAGCAGTGAACCTAATGCCCCAATACATGTTGAAGATAATTGGTATGTTCGATACTGATATAAGACCACATAACATGGTTCTGTCCAACTATGAAGGCAAAATAGGGCAAACCTTGGGAGTTGTTCAAGTAAATCTAACAGTGGGTTCAGTCACGAGACCAACGATGTTCATGGTGATACCAGCAAAGGCTAATTACAATCTTTTGCTTGGAAGAGAGTGGATCCATGGAGTGGCGGCTGTACCTTCGACGATGCATCAAAGACTAACCATTTGGAGAGAAGATGGCATAGTAGAGAACATCGAAGGAGATCAAAGTTACTACATGGCTGAAGTCAATCAGGTCAACAAAACTAGTTTCGACAGGAATTTGGCGAACATAGGACCTTGCCATGCTGCTGAAGATATATACACTCCAAACAAAAATGCTTTTTACTATTTGTCTTTACATCCTAATGGATTCCAATGGAATAGAGAAATAATGGACGGTCCAGAAGATACCGCACCAATAGAGCATTATCCAGCAATACGGCCAACAGGCTGGGATGATGACGTTGATGATGTCCGAGTCATCCTTCTTCGAAAAGATTTCGGCTTATATAGCCGAGAACAAAAGAAAAACGGCTCTCGAAGCCGAATTATCAAACATGATGGTTAATGCAGTTCCAAGAAAGGAAGAAACGACAGATTCGGGGATACACATGATCCCTCAATCCCTTAAAGATCCAGTTCAAATCGAAGTGATCTCAGGAGAAGAATCGAGTCAAAGATTAGACGCAATCTACGATGAAGAACCCTTGGGATTTGAGAAAGACCCAATGGGGGCAAATATCAAAATGTTAGCCCAAGACCCACTCGAAGAAGTGAATCTTGGAGATGGAGATCAGAGGAGGGTAACATACATCAGTGCAAAACTAGAGCCAACCTTGAAGGCAAAAGTCATCGCGTTGTTGAAGGAGAACAAAGATTGCTTTGCATGGGATTACGACGAGATGCCTGGTCTAGGGCGAGATTTGATCGAATTAAAGTTGCCCATAAAGGAAGGGAAAAAGCCCATCAAGCAAACTCCTAGAAGGTTCGCACCAGAAATTCATTCGAAGATCAAAGCAGAGGTCGAAAGACTTCTACGATGCAAGTTCATCAGAACTACGAGGTATTTCGAATGGATTGCTAATATTGTGCCGGTTATTAAAAAGAACGGTTCATTAAGAGTATGCATAGATTTTCGTGATCTTAATGCAGCAACACCTAAGGATGAATATCCCATGCCTGTGGCAGAAATGTTAGTAGATTCAGCCGCAGGCTTCGAATATCTAAGTATGTTGGATGGATATTCTGGGTATAACCAAATCTTCATTGCAGAAGAAGATGTGTCTAAAACAACTTTTCGTTGCCCAAGGGCCATAGGCACCTACGAATGGGTTGTAATGCCTTTTGGTCTAAAAAATGCTGGGGCAACTTATCAAAGAGCAATGAATTCTATATTCCATGATTTTATAGAAACTTTCATGCAAGTATACATAGATGACATTGTGGTGAAATTTGTTTCGGATAACAGTCATCTGGATCATCTGAGCCAATCATTCGAGAGAATGAGAAAACATGGCTTAAAGATGAACCCCCTTAAATGTGCTTTCTTTGTGCAGGCTGGAGATTTCCTGGGCTTCGTTGTCCACAAAAAGGGAATAGAAATTAATCAAAATAAAACAAAGGCTATTATGGAGACAAAGCCACCATCCACGAAGAAACAATTACAGTCTTTACTGGGAAAGATAAACTTCTTGAGAAGATTCATCTCTAACTTGAGTGGACGCACGCAAGCTTTTTCTCCTTTACTTCGACTAAAGCAAGGAAAGTTCGAATGGCATGCCGAACATCAAGAAGCTTTCGGAAAGATAAAGCAATACTTGATGCATCCACCAATTTTATCTCCCCCAAATGGGAAGAAACACATGCGCCTGTATATTTCAGCGTCATATAATACAATAGGTAGCATGTTAGCTCAAGAATATGATAATGGCATCGAAAGAGCCATTTATTACTTAAGTAGAGTGTTGAATGATGCAGAGACTAGGTATAGTGCAATAGAAAAACTCTGCCTTTGTCTATATTTCTCTTGTATCAAACTAAAGTATTATATAAAGCCAGTTGATGTTTATGTTTCGTCTCATTGTGATGTGATTAAACACATGCTATCAAAGCTTATATTGCATAGTCGAATTGGCAAATGGGCGTTGGCCCTTACTGAGTACTCTTTGATGTTTCAACCCCTTAAAGCAATGAAAGGTCAGATCGTATCAGATTTCATTGTTGACCATGCAGTGGTTGAAAACCCTCAACAATACGTAGAATTGAAGCCTTGGAAGCTATACTTCGATGGTTCAACCCATAAAGAAGGAACTGGCGTTGGAGTACTAATAATTTCTCCTGATGGAATTCCAACAAAGCTCAAGTACAAAATTGAAGGTCCCTTATGCTCCAATAACGAAGCTGAATACGAAGCACTGATTGCTGGACTTGAAGCTTTGTTAGAATTGGGGGCAACTAGAGTCGAAATTAAAGGAGACTCTGAACTAGTGATTAAGCAGTTGACGAAAGAATACAAGTGTATCAAAGAAAATTTGATCATGTATTTTGTCATAGTAAATAGGCTGCTCAAAAAATTCGAGTACGTGGATTTAAATCACGTTTCAAGGGTGAAAAATCAAGAAGCGAATGATTTGGCACAGTTAGATTCAGGATACAGGGTATCAAAAGAAAAACTAGAAGAACTGATTGAAGTAAGAGGCGAGGCAATGGCTACCAGGCTTTCCCCAAGTGACTTGGAGAATTCACAATTAGGTTTTGCCAACAAACAAGAGTTTGAAGTTTTGAATATAGACTCTTTAGCAGACACAGATTGGAGAAGTCCAATTGTGAACTATTTAAAAGATCCTTCGACAGACACGGATAGAAAGGTAAAATATCGAGCTTTATCATACTTTTTAATGGGAGATGAGTTGTTTAAGAAAACTCCCGAAGGAGTTTTATTAAAGTGTTTGGGCGAAGCAGAAGCATATTTGGATCTCTCAAATGTACATAGCGGAGCATGTGGTGCGCACCAAGAGGGGCACAAAATGAAATGGCTTTTGTTTCGATACGGAATGTATTGGCCTTCTATGTTGAAAGATTGCATAGAATTTGCAAAGGGATGTCAGGAATGTCAAGAACATGCAGGTATTCAACATGCTCCTGCAAACGAGTTAAGTTCAATAATAAAACCATGGCCTTTTAGAGGTTGGGCATTAGATTTAATTGGAGAAATTCACCCCAAGTCTTCTAGAGGTCAAAGGTATATTTTGGTAGGAATAGACTACTTCACAAAATGGGTCGAAGCGATACCACTTGCGAATGTGGATTAGGAGGCTGTGATTGAGTTTATTCAAAAACACATCATATACAGGTTCGGAATCCCAGAAAGTATAACCACAGACCAAGGATAAGTGTTCACTGGGCGAAAGATGCAAGATTTCGCCAAAGATATGGGGTTCAAGTTGTTTACTTCTACACCTTACTATGCTCAGGCAAATGGACAAGTTGAAGCATCAAATAAGATAATAATTGGTCTTATAAAGAAACATGTAGGGAAAAAACCCAAGAATTGGCATAAAACTTTGGACCAAGCGCTTTGGGCTTGTCGAACTTCGCCAAAAGAAGCTACAAACGCAACACCTTTCCAATTGACGTTTGGACATGATGCAGTACTCCCAATTGAGATATACCTGCAAATGCAATCAGTTAGGATCCAAAGGCAAGCAGAAATTCCTCCAAACACTTACTGGGAATTAATGATGAATGAATTAGTAGATTTGGACGAAGACAGACTTCGAGCATTGGAGATGATAAAAAGACAAAAAGAAAGAGTGTCCAGAGCATACAATAAAAAGGTGAAAGGTAAAACGTTTATCAGTAATGACTTAGTTTGGAAAGCTATTTTACCTATAGATCGAAAGAATCAGGCGTTAGGTAAATGGTCCCCACATTGGGAAGGCCCTTTTCGAATCTTGAAAGTGTTCTTAAATAACGCTTATGAGATAGAAGAATTGGCAGAAGATCGTAGAATTTTAAGGGTAAATGGAAAGTATCTGAAAAGATACAAACCAAGCATGCATGAAGTAAAGATTCTTATGAAAACGTTGATATTCGAAGTATATTACGTAGGCCAAAATGGTTGATCTAACACCAAAATGGTTGTATGTTCAAACAAACATGCATGGTAAATACAGTAAGAAGACAAAGAAACGTCAAAATATTTTTCATTGATATCAAAGGAGTACATTCGTTACAGAGAAGGTGGTTCCCAAGAACATTAAGGATTACAAAACTCAAAACATGAAGCCTAAAACAACCCACCTCCTAGTTGATCCTTTGGTCTAAACCCTCTAGGGACAGCAGGGGCAAGCTTTCCGCCTCGAACATGTCCAAGGATCCAGATCTACGCATCCTTCTCACTATTCCCTTTTTAAGGAACATGTAGGACAAGAGTCTCCCATATGGAAGACATGTTACTACACCTTGCCGAGCAGCAGCCATAGAAACTGCTTCAATAAGTCCTTTGAAGACCATCAGAGGAAAGTTAATTTTCTTCCCACAGAGGGCACAGAGTATAAATTCCAAATCCTCCACCATGATGCTATTTTGATCATGGTTTCATGGACGAAAGTTGCCCACGAGGAGTTGGTGCCAAACTCTAATGACCTTGGCGCTGAAAGGATCATTGCCCATCAGAGTCCTCAACATAAGATGGGTGGTCATGTTGAAGGTATAGTCATCAAAAGTTTCTCCAGAGTTATTGCATCTCAGCAGGTTGGAGATGGTGGAAGGAGTGATAGTAATATGGGCCCTTCGAACCTCAGAGACGATAGTGGTTATGCCTTCCAGATCTATGCGCAGAGACGCAAACATCCAAAAATCCGCTAACATATTGGGATAAACAGATCCCTCCAGGATTTCATGGTAAGAATCAAGCTCTTGGTTAGCAAAGCGGGCGCTGATGCTTATAAAGTTTTCATCAAGTTATTCTTCAGAGAGTTTGAATTCTTTCTTGATGCAAGCCCTGATGTTAGCGTAAGTTAGGGGTAGTGCCATTTGGAGAAGAAAGGTTGGAAAAGGTTTTATCTGACTCTGTATTTGAGAGAATGCTAGAAGAAACGAAATTTTGGGCAAGAGTTTGAAGAAAGTATGAAGGAAGAAGTGGGATGCCAACCCTTTATATAGAATAAGTTGGCAGTAAAGGAACGGTTCATTTTTAATGTTTGATTGGACTACGTTTGGTATTCCAAAGAGAAGTTATGGCTTCTGCCGTTTCCCGCCCTTGGAAGTTGAAGTGTAATCATGATGAGAACTGATGCACGCACGTCTCAAATAGATGTTTTGAAAAAGGTGACGTCATCTTTCAATGATGGTTACGGCTAAGGGTAGTAGAAACGTCAAGTCTAGGCTCAAAGGGCTGCGAAGGGTAATCATGTCACGTGGTTACATTTATTAAAATTACTGTGACAGTGAAAAAGTATATTTTGGCAAGTTTTAGAGAATTTCTAGGACATTACTTATGACAACTGCAAAATAAAATATGTGGGGAGATTGAAAGATAAAGTTGCACATATATATATTCTTGAAGAAATTTGATTACAAAACAAGATAAGTACGCAACACAAAAGGGAGTACAAGGTTCGAAGCAACTAATTAAAATCTTTGGGAAGGTTATCTTTTATCTTCGAGTACTGGATCTCCGATAAGGACATATGACGTTCGATCAATGCCTGTTGTCTTTTTAGTTCTTCGATCTCTGGCACTAGCTGCTTTGCCGTCTCGAAGTGTCGAATCCCCGACTGCACCACTTCAGTTAATTCATCTTGATTGGTTTTTTGGATTTCTACCTGACGAGACTGGGCATCCTTTATCTTCCCTTTGAGTTGCTTGATTTCTTGTTTCCAGGCTTTGATATTCGCCTCACATTCTTCATATTCTCGCTGGTTCTTTGAAAACTCGAGCTTAAGGGTGCCAGCCTTCTTCGTTGCATTGTTAGCAACTTCCCATGAAGAACTGTGAGAAGTCATTTTTGCTGTGAGTTGTCCGTCAATATCCCGTTTTCGAAGGATATTAGATTGAAGTTGTTCAATCAGAGAACTCAATAAAACAATTACTTCTGAGATTTCCACTAGAACAAGAAGTAAGTCCACTTTCTTCAGAAGGTTGTTTAGACCATAATATTTGGTGGAATCCTTGCTGAGAGCTTCGACGAGGTTGGTTTCAAAGAACCTCTCTCTTATCTAATGAAGGAGTTTAGGAATATCATCCTTGTCACCAGCACCCGCCAAGACAGTCGAAGGAGTTCCAAGGGACGAAGCGCTATCAATACTCATCATGGTCTTGAGGAAGCTCACAGGATCAGTTTTCTTGAGTTGCTCTAGTTCTGAGGGAGTAGGCATCGCAGGGGCTTGCTTCGAAGTAGTCACAGGAGTGACTTTAGTCCCAAGGTTCGAAGTTTCATCAAAACCAGGGTTTAGGCAGTTTGGAAGTTTCTTCTGCAGCATCTTGTTCAGATATAGTGTCTTCGCTGCCAGTTGGTTGTCCAGCCACGTTAATACTATTCGAACATTGTGGATTTTCCTCCATAGTTTCATCTTGATGAATGGGTGGAGACTCATCATTTGAATGGCTTTCTTCAGCAGATGCAGTCAGAATGATGGTTGCAAGAGGTTGAGTGTCTTCGAGAACGGGAGAAAGCACATGAGATTCGTGTTGAGAAACACCAGTGATGGACAGTCAGGATCGATTAAAAGCAAAAAAGGCAGAAAATTCATATGTAACTCGAAAGAGCAGACATTTACCTCGAAGTTTGTCAAGGTCAATATGTAAACTTGAGGCTTTGAGATCAGAAGTAGCGGTACCAGCATCATCCTACATTTACAAGGTAAAATATGAAGTTAATCATTAGAATTAGAGTGTAAAGAAATGGTTAAATTGTGAAACTCAAAATACCTTGGTCGGAATGTTGTCTGGACTGGAGTTATGACTCTCCATAATGGGTATAGTGCTAGCAGCCTTCAAGGGTGAGTCCTCAGAAGATACCTTGTCACTCGAAGAAGTGAGCTTCGAAGTCCCATATCCCTTTCCTTTGGCTGAAGGGGTGGCAGCTTTCTGTCTTTTCTTTACCGTTTGTCTGGTGCGAGGAGGAGATTTATCTTCATCGTCTGAGTCGACTGTTGGAGGAACTTTTCGCTTCGAAGGCGCTGGAAGTTTCGAGCTCTGAAGTACATGTTAAAACCAAGTGAGTGATATTCATTAAATTTCACAAGTTAAAATATAAGGTATCCATGTACCGTAGGTTTCTTGCCAGTGGTGACAGAATCACTCCCACTCGCCCTGGTGTTCCTCGAAGTTCCAGAACCCTTTTGTACAGGGGCATCCTTGATTTGTCTCTTTTGAGCAACAACTGTGAACAAAATATAAATCAGTATTTCAATGAAAAAGGAGGAATTAGTTGAAGGATTGTCTAAACCCCAACCTTCAGGCATTGGAGTCAAAATGCGAACATGCTCAAGATCTATATGAAGATGTCCTTTGAAAGTATCCAGGGTGTGCTTAGTCGGGACCACTCGTTCAGCGCGTTTTTTAGTTTGTTCCTGAAGAATTTTCATAAACCAGTCTGGAAAAGGAGGGCTTAAGGCCACCCCAAAATCAGCACTAGGAAGTGGAGGAAATTTTGGAGGATGAAGTTCGAAAGCCACTTTATAACGTAGTTCAGGACGAACAGACGTAGGCAATTTCAACTTATCCAGTTTAGCAGAAAACTTTTCACGTAAAGTAACTGCAGCCTCACGAACGGTCCGACTAAGGTCATCAGGCCTGTAGATAGTTTCAAAGAACTTTTGAAATGCTTGAATTTCTTTAATATGAGTCGAAGTACCTTTCTGGAAATTCTCCTGCAGATCAGCAAAAGCTGCAGTTAGTTGCCGAGTAAGGCTTTCAGCATCGAAGATTTGCGTAGAATAATATTCTGTCCACCATTGATGAAAATCTATGGTAGAATAAAAAGCAGGCTCGAAGGAAACGGGAGACAGAGTGGTGATGCCAACATATCGGGAGATTTTTGATTCATATTCATCTTCTGTTAGATGCGAAGTGTGTAGACACATGTGATTCCTTTTGTCATACAAACACTTCGGTTTGAGTTGAACCAGCCCAAATTGTCTTGAAACCAGATTTGGTTGATAGCAGAGGAGACAGCAATGACTTTTTGGAGATCGAAGTCGGTGATATAACAGTTTTGGGGTGAGGAAAGCTTCCCAGATGGCCATAGATTCAGCTTGTTGATCAGAAGAAGTTGCTGGAAATTCTCGAGTAAACCATTCGGGACCCACCTTACGTTGTACGAATGGAGCCATCGAAGGAGTGAATTGATGACGTTCAGCGAACATCATAATGAATGCCAGGAAGGTTTCACGAAGTTTGCCACTTTCTTCCTTTGGAGTTAGGTAAGCCAATCTGGTTCCTTCCATTATTCGATCCTTTATGGCTGCACTTTCTTCGTCCACAACATTTTTATATGGGAGGTGAGCCTCGAAAGTGGCATTAAGCCATAGTTGCAACAGCCAGAAAGGACCAGCGAAAAGAAGAGATCCTTTTTTGTAGTTCTTAACAAGGTCCGTTGCCTCACCAAGATTCTCGTAAAGAAATCCTAGAATTAATTGGCCTAGGTTTAACTTTATCCCAGCATTTAACTGGTTAGCCATGCAAAGATATCTTTTTGCTACTTGTATGGACCTAGAGCAAAAGACACATCTCGAGAGCCAAAGTGCTAGAAATGCTATGTGTTCTTCGTCAGAAACGTCTGGGTCCGTTTCGTTGTGGTATTGTTGAATGAAGGCAGTATAGGTGACTGTTGCTTCATTAAAATTGATGGTGTCAGTATCCATGAAATTAGGGTCGAAGGTTTCCCCAGTTGGTCGAAGCCCTGTAATGGCAGCTACATCGAAGAGGATAGGGGTAGCCATCCCGCATGGAAGGTGAAAAGTATTGTGAGAAGCATCCCAGAAGTAAACTGGCTCTACTAGCATGGTTTGGTTATATTCTAAGCCTGTTTTGGATAATTGGATTAAATCATAAATCCCTAGTTGTTTCCAGAAAGGCGCTTTTTGCTTTTCTACCTTCGTTAGCCAAGCATAATGTAGCAACCTGCCCTAAAAATTTATAAATTAGAGAGCCGCCACCTATTCTGAAGGGCGAATAGGAAACCCTACGCAGTATAGAGATCAGGGTAAGATACTATATTCAGGTCGAGGGAAGGTGTTAGCCACCCTCAACCCTTTCCTAAAGGTTAACATTGCAAAGATAAGGGTTATGGCAAAACATAAAGAAAGGTAACAAACAATTAATAGGGTTAAAGACATGATTAAGATTTGGAGGAAGGGGACTCGCCTTGTTGCCAAGTGCCTACGTATCTCCTTATGGAGAATCAGAGTCAACGTAGTTCGGGGGACGGGTTGTACGCCCTTTGAGTTTGAAATTTGATTTGATATGGTCTTGGAAGCCTTTGAGTAGCCTATCGTAGTTTTGAATGAGGATGAAAATCCGTAGTTTGAAATTGAGGTTTTGAAAGGATTGAAAAGTGTTTTGAGGTTTGGGCGTACAACCCTGATTTAATTTTGCACTATTAACCGCAACGATCAATAGATTCGATAACCATAGTTAACAGATTTGAAATTGTATCGTTACCAATTTTAATCAGTTGATTTGATTATTACTAATAACGAATTGGGATATTTTTAATAATTTTTAATAATTAGTTTGCATCGTTACCCCTCGTAATCGATTGATTCGATTAATAAGAATAACGAATTAAAGTTAGAAAAAGGAGGGGTTAATCATCACAATCAATAAAATAATTGCAACCATTTAACCAAATAAAAATTAATTTGCATTTTGTCATTTAAAGGATTGATTATTACCCGTCGCGACCAATAGATTTAGTCGAAACGAATAACAAATTAAATCCTATTACTTTGGCTAAAAAACTAATGGGATTGGACAAACCCTGATAGAGTAAACCTTTATAGATTTTATTGTGGTTTTTTTTATTAAAATTTATTAAACAAATTACCTGGAATAATCGAATGATCGGGGAGATAATTATCATAACCCTAATTCTAACTTCATAATCCTAATCCTAATTATATTAATTGATTAAATTAAACATATTTAATAAATATTTAATCTAATAACTAAATAAATAATATATGGGAAATAAAAAGTATAGAAAACCTGGTTTTGCTTCTATGTGGTGAGCCCTTGAAGGTGCATGGTATGCCTTCAGCCTTGTGTACGTTAGATTGGATTGTAGGAGATCCTGTGGTGCCTGGATGAGGGCGCATGGTAGGAACACATGCGTGGGAAGCACTAGATCTGGGCGATAAAGGGAAGAAAAAAACAAGCTACCACAGTCTGGGTTCGAACTCACGAACCCCAGGTCACTCCCTTTCACCTTTTGCCAATGGGGCTGCGTGTATATTATGATAAAAAATAGTCTGGATTAATTAAATAAGAAATATAAACCTGATTGGGAAATTCAACCAAGCAAGTCAACTGGGCCCCACGTCTGCGCTGAGCCACCAATGAAAAAGAGAGAGAAATCTGTGATGATGTTAACTGGCCAATCAGTGTCTCACACGCGTTTGGAGAGAGAGGGGGATTGTTGACTGGCGAATCCAAACGTCACACGCGTGACCAAAGAAGTCACGAGTACTATTCATCATCTTCATCCCATGCTCCTGCGGAAATAGCTGTGAGTTTTGATACCAAATTTCCTGCGGATTTCTCTATCTCCCCTACAAAAATTAGAAGCTTGATATAACAGCGTTAGCAATGAAACCCAGGTGCCCAGACCCCCTCAAAATCTTCTCCTGAATACGATGGTGACATTGGTTTTAACTGAAACGGCCGCTATCACGCAGTTCGAAGCTTTCCAGATCGAGAGCCCTAGCCATGGTAGATCGTACTATGGCTGATATAACTCTCCAACGTTGGTTCATACCTGCTCTAAAGGATCTCAGGAACTCGTTAGTAGCATTAGATTCAATCAGAACACGCTAAGAAGCGAGATTCACTTAACAGAATAAATACAAGAAAGTAAGTTCATACATGGAGCATTTTAACGTGTTTCGCTCATGGCTAAAAACGTATACTTGCTCAGTTTTACCTCAGGATCATGATAGGACGATTGGTTGGCGTTAAAGGAGGCTGCAAGTGTCAATTCGAAATTTTGAGTTTCTTGAGTTTTTTTTAGCTTTCGAAACCCTAGCTTCTCCACCCCTTTTTCGTCCTCCCCCTCTTAGTGAACTTTTCAGAATATATATGTGAATGGAATTAGGGTTAGTATGGGCTTGGACTCCTCATGTCTTGAGAGAAAGAGTTTTGATAAAAATCACATGGTTTCCTTTCTATTTTTGCCCAAAACATTCCTATTATTAAACCAAACAAATTTCAATAATATCATGATAAAGATTTGATTGGAAAATAAATCTTGTACATTCCTTGGGATATCTCCATTATTTATTTAATTTAAGTTGAATTTAATTGAGTAAAATTCAATATAAAAGAAATAAAAATAATAGAAAATTGAATAATGGATTCAGAGGTCTTTATTTGGGTCATGAATATTCACAATCCTTTGATGAAATGAAAACCCTAATTTTAGAGACCCTCGATTAAGAGAGAGTGACTTGAATAATTCTTTGAACCTTGAGCCATTGAAGATGCATAGAGGAGGGCAAATTTTGGGGTATGACACATAATACAGTTCAGGATCCTTTGCTAAAGGGATTGACCTAAAGACTTTCACAAAATTGGTTACATAGTTTAACCTAATTTTCTCTAAGGCCAAAGCAGTTTCAGTTGAGGTCTCTTTTGGGCTATCAGGGTTGGCTGAGACTGGGTGACCTTCATCGTCTATCTTATTCTTGCTAACTAAAGGCCTATTCAAAGAGGAGTTATTTTCTCCTGGTAAAGGACCCATGAAGGCATGAGTTTTTCCAGAAAGTTCAAAGGGAATGATTACCTGAGAAGCATAGATGGCGCGTGCCTCTGCAGTATTTGGACTTGGTATGTGTTCTTGATTCGCTGTCCGCGTAGGATTTTGAAGTTTTAGAACGGGTTGAAGAACATTGGAAGAAGACGCCATGGGTAAGTTTGATTTGGGAAATGGGTTTGAATGTAACCGAAAATGTTCTTTTCTGTGGAGAGAATGAGGAGATAGAAGTGAAAGTTATATGAAGGTAGAAGTTCAAGTATTTAAAGGTTTAACGGAAACCCTTTAAAATCTTTTGGGTAAAAGCCAAGAGACACGCGGCAGGCGTTGATTTAATCCAACAGCGGTCGAATAATTATTAGCTTTACTCCTAGTATATAGGAGTAATGATCATGAAGTAAGACCAGAACATGGGAATGTAAGTTATGAGAAGACATCTTTGAAAATGACAAGACGTTTTGGAAACAGAGTCATAAATGATTATGACGTCAGTCAATAGTCTTGGAACTCTAAGAAGTAAGTAAAACGAAATTTCGTTATAACAAGAAACGCCTATTTCTCTTGTTTTCGAAACAGACATTTATTGGGGGCAATTTGTTAGCTGAAGATTTCGTTTGGGAAGAATATCCTTTGAAGGTTTGAAATTCGAAGGAAGATGGTTACTGATGACCATCTTTGAGATCAAGAATGGCTACTGATGGCCATGTTCGAGAATGATGGTTTAAGTTAGGACGGAGACAGTTAGCACTGAAGCTAAATTCGAAAAGAATCATCTTTGGGGACTTAAACGTTTTTACGAAATATGTAAAGTACTGAAGCTTAGCATATTTTCGTGGCATTCTCGATTCTGATTACGTTGCCACGCGTCGAAAGAGGATTCAGGCGGGAGGATTTGAACTTCGAAGTAGTTTTTATAACTGCACAAAGACAGATGGCATCCCAAGGATTCTCGGGAGTAACGTGGCATCGGATTAATGTAGGACCGTTAGGGTCGAATTTAGTATAAATAAGAGTCTTAGTATTAGGATTCCGTGTGTTCATTTTGTACAAATCACTCACATATTGCTCAAGTATCAAGTGTTAAGAGAACGAGTTTCGCTGAGAAATGTACGTATGACACCAACACCATTTTAAATACATTTGTATCTTTCGTTATTCAAGTATCTTTTGATATTATTGTATTTCGTTTACTTTCTGTCATTTACATTCCTGCACTCTTTATTTTCATTCTATTTAGTTTCGAAGCATTTAAGTTTCTGCACTTTAAGATCCTTGCACTTTACAGTTTTGTCTTATATTTTATCTTTATCTTACCCTTCGCTGATGTTATATTTATGTGTATAACAAGGTGAATGTTAATCTTTATTTCTTTGATTAAGTATTTCTTATTTCGAGACAAGCCAACCATAGACATAATTCGAACTATCATGAATAACAACCTTTTTGACTATGTCCTAGGATCAATCTAGTCGATCCTGCGAGTAACCAAATCATATTTATTATAGTTTGGAAGACTAGCGGTTGTTTACCGGAAATCACCGTAAACAACGGGGTTCACAAAACTTCATCTTTTTTGACTTTATCTCCATGAAACAGATTTTGCTTCCCCAATTCGAGAAGACCCCTTTCACTGAAATGGCCCAATCTCATATGCCAAAATTTTGTCTTCGACAAAGGTTTCATGGATGCAACATCTACAGAACCACTTACAACTTCTGCCTCAAGGGTATATAAGCCTTGTTTTTCACGCCTCTCAAGCCTTCCTTCGACCCCTTCATGACTCTTAGGATACTTTTCTCTCCTTGAAAAATATATCCTTTCTTGTCGAATTCACCAAGAGAAATCAAATTTCTCTTCAAATTAGGAACATACATGACTTCAGTCAACAACCCTATTAACTCATCATGGAGCTTGAATCTCACAGATCCAACACCTACAATCTTGCAAGCTTTGTTATTTCTCAACCATACAGATCCACAATCTTTATCACATAGTTCCTCAAACAAGTCTTTCACTACTACAAAAAGCGCTTCTAACGTCAGACGCGAAATACATTTTACCTCGGCAAAAGAATCAAGGTAACAAAGGGCTTCATGAAAAGTAATGACTTATCACCTCGGTTTTTAAAACACCGAGGTAAATTTTTATTATGGTTTGGGTTCGAACCCCAATTTTACACTTTTATTATTTACAAAAACTAGTGTTTTTCTTATCTCGGTCAATCATAAAAATCGATAGGTCATTACTTTTTTTAATAAATCTTGTTATAGTGTTTACCATAATATTACATTTTACTTTAATAAAACTCGTTACTGTGTTTACAAAGATTATTACATTAATTGTCCATGAAGATCATATGTTGGATCTTCAATTCCTTGATATTTTGGGAAACTCTTATATGTACAGATCTTGCATGTATTCAATTATGGTGAAAAAAGGGTAAGTTAATTAAAATCTAAAATCTAAAATATTTTTGGTGTAAATAAAAATTTAATAGAACAAACCTTGAACCCAGATGATTTTCCGCTCTTGCAATCCATCGAAGAGAACTCTTCCAAGTTTCCCTATGTTTCATTTAGATTTTTAAAATTGTAAGAGAACTTATATAAGAGACGTCCCTTAGGTTTCATGCGGATCACTAACGGCAGATTCTTGAGTGTTGATAACCTTTAAAATGAACGACAAAGATTTGTGAAATTTCTGGTACCGGCATAACACATGCTAACATAATTGTCTTATATGATGTCAAGACAGATGTTACGACATCTGGAAACAAACTAGATTCATCAGACTGAATTTGATACTTAATTAAAATTGTAGAATGATATATAACACATAAAGTTGTTAACCCAGTTCAGTGCAAGAACACCTAATCTGGGGGCTACCAAGCCAGGAAGAAAGTCCACTTTCAGCAATATTAGTTCAAAGCAAAATTGTCCCAGATTACAACTTCTCGTTTAATCACTACCCATTGCTAATTCTGACTAGAATTTGACATCTAAACCTGGGAAGTCGACATCCCACAACCAATATCACGCAGTGATATCTAACAGCCTAAATCCCAGTGGTTGTATAAAAAAATAACCCAATTTAGAAGATCACACTTATACAAGAACTTAACTCTTTTGCTTAAAAGCTTTAAGAGTGAGAACAAAAGAACTCAACTCATTACCTAACGGCTTCTGAATGAGAACAAATAGCTTGACAAACAGTCAAGCAACATACAGTCAACCACACAGTATCAAAAGATACGTGGGAGACTTGAAACACAAGAAACTCTCAAAACCTAAGCTTTTTAACCTTCTCCTAATTTTACAATTGTGAAAATCTTAATTACATTAGGTCTATTGATCTCTTTAAATAGTCTTCAACAATACATGGACTTTGAAACACTTTACTTGATCCACAAGCTTAGATTTGCAACAAATTCGTAGAGAAATCTTTTAGAATCTTGAAAACAAATATTGTCTCAATCATCTAAATATAAAAACTTTAATTCTGATGGAGATTTGATTCCCTTATTCCAGATTAAATCTTTTTGACCTATATAAATCACTGAGATATATCCAAGAGAAATATCACAGAATAAATTTAAAACAAATTAAATATGTCAAGATTCCAAACTGCCTATGCAGATCTTCTAATTTAGAATGGCATGACATTAGTCAAGACATCTGGTTTTTCATGTTAAGCTTATACTCAGTTGTAACAAGAGATCAAGATGTTATGACATCGTGATTAGCATATTTCAAGTACCATGTTTTAGCAAAATTCTGCCAACCCAAAAACAAGGAGCTAAATATTTTTTTAAGGCCGCTGATTGAAAATAGTGGAAAAAAGCACTTAATTATCATCTCAGTTTTTAAAACAACCGAGGGGTTAGAGTATTCTTTTTAATGGTTACAATTTTTTCCAGAATATCAAAAATACATTGAATGCAACAAATCTTCGCAAAAATATCAAGATTGTTTCCCCAAAATATAAAAAATACAGCATGTCAAGGTCTCATACAAGACGCTAGAGATCTGCACTTGAATGTCATACCTGCATTCACCAAGATTGATTGTTGATGATATCATTATCACTACTTTCACTAACTTATACAATTTGCATTTTTGGAATGCATTCAACTTCTAATTAGGTGTTCCAAAAATTGGTCAAAAAAATTCAGCACTTGAAATCCATTAGTAAAGACTTTTAGGAGTGAATCATACTTGTTCAAAACATCAAAACCATTGTTTGAGATGGATTGCAAAAGCTGAAAAGATATTAAGTTCAAGGTAGAAGAACATTTTTTTAAGCTGAAAAGAAATGATGCAATCAACGGTGGGGCGGCTACAAATAAGATAACATTAGGGTAAAATTTGTTCGACGATTGTTTTATAGTAAAATCTGATTATTTTATCCCTCGAGTTACCAAAGAAACAAAATGGTTAAATGATTTATTTTAGAGTTGTTAACAAATAAAAATATAAAGTGCATTAGCTAGGATTCGAAGCATGTCCTGAATGATATATCACCTCGCTTTTTACAAAAACTGAGGCAATAAGTTGTTTACATATATATATATATATATATATATATATATATATATATATATATATATATATATATATATATATGGGCTGAAACAATCTCCTCGACAGTGCAACAGGAGATTCGGCAAGTTCATGATACACATAAGTTTCATTAGAAGTCAATCCGACCATTGTGTTTACTTCAGATTTTGACTTGGTAATTCATTTGTTATTTTGTTGTTTTATGTGGATGATATTCTCATAGCAAGTAACAATTTCGAAGATGTAATGAGAGTAAAGGATGAACTCGATGAGGAGTTCGACACGAAGGATCTGGGAGCGGTATTCAGGATTCTTGAGTTTGACATTCAAAGAGACAGAAAGTAATCGAAATTATGCTTATCTCAAGAGGTATGGCAAACCCTTAGTTCAAGCTAAGTATAAATCAGTGTCCCAGTACTGATGTCAAAAGAGCTTATATAAATAACATCTCATATGCTAATATAGTAGGTTCTTTGATGTATATTATGGTCTGCACTAGACCCGACATAACATATGCAATAAGTCTTGTAAGCAGGTACATGGCGAATTCTGGAAAGGTCACTGGAAAGAATTGAAGTGGATTCTAAGGTACCTAAATGGGCCTCTGAACAGGGTCTTAATTTATGGTGGAGATTTGAGTGAAGATAGTAAAGCACTAATCAAAGGATATGTCGACTCTAATTATGTAGGTTGTATGGATTTCAGAAAATCTATTTCTGGATATGTTTTCACTATGTTTGACACAACAATTAATTGGAAAGCAACGCTTCGGAAGGTTGCTGCTTTGTCAACCAATGAAGCGGAATATATTTCTCTCACTGAAACTGTGAAAGAAGCATTGTGACTTGAAGGTTTTGCTAAGGAGCTGAAACTTTAAGGTCGAGGTATCACTATTAAATATGATATTTAAAGTGCTATACACCTGTCGATAAACTCTGCATATCAAGAGCGAACCAAGCACATCGATGTGAGGTTGCATTTCGTTAGAGGAGTAATCGAGCGTGGAGAAATCCAAATGCTGAAGGTTTCGACAGATCATAATGATGCTGATATGATCACCAAGACATTGCCCACTTGTAAGTTTTTCCACTATACGCAGTTGATAAAGCTACATGAAAAAAGCTAGTTTGTTCTTTGATGTTATAGAGTTTTTTCCAAGGTGGAGATTTGTGATAATTGGATTGAATTCTATTGGGTCAAAGAGTAGCTTCTAGTTCGACAGGATTTATGCATGCCGTCGAAGTATGTTCACATGCTGGTGTCGATGACCTACATACAGTAGTCGAAGTGTGTTCTAGAATATGGGTGTCGAAATGCTAGGGTTGGTAGTATTTTGAATTGTGCATGTTTGTTATGTCCAATTGTGTAAGTTAGCTTGTACCCTAAGTTAGCTTGTAATGGATATTTATGAAAAAGTGCATTAGTTTATTATGTTAGGTTTATTATAAATAGCATATAAGTCTCTCATCATTGCATACTGCTCTCCTAATTTAGGGTGAGAGATTTATTTTTTATTCTTGTAACACTTGTAATCTTGTTTGAAAGAGAAAGAAAAGAATAACAGTTATAACCAACTCTTGTTGTTCTTCTTGTTTTATCATCTTTTCTACCCTTGTGTGTTTCTTGATCACAAAGAAACATTTTATACTTTGTTTATCAAGGCATCGTTTTCACAACAAATTGTCTTTCATTGGTTTTAAAACAGACGAGTATATTATGACAATCTAAATCCTCAACTAGACTATAGTTGTGAGTACCATACATAACCTCTATGTTTCAACCACAACCACTTGATGCATATCTCAAAAAAAAAAAAAAAAAGGACATTCAACCCCTTTTCTACAAATAGCACTCAGTTATTCTTCGTTGTAATTTTCTCTCTTCTCACAAAGAATTAGTTTGTCACACATATCTCTTACACTATTTGATGTACTCGACGGAGTAGTAACTACAATGGTATCGTGTTATTGCCTAATACTTTGTGTCCATGATAATACTTTTAGTCAAGACAAAGAAAATATATCAACTATAACATAAATAAATTAATGATAAACCTACATAATTTTTAAAATAGTGTTAATTGAACATAGATAAAATGTTAATAAAACAAATCTGTGCAATGGTGAAAAATAATGTAAAATCTTTCGGAATTTCATTATCCCATTTTCATCCATTCAAGAGAGTTGAAATTAAAATTAAAAAAAAAAAAAAAATCAACCAACTGAATTTTCAAAGGTGCCAGAAAAATCAGATACATTTGATATCATATAAATCTGATGTCAATAAAAATACACATCGGATTTTCTAAAAAACTGATTTAAACAAGTACCAGATTACGTATATTATGAAATTTGGTTTAAAATGTTCTCATTTCCACCAAATATTTTTTAAGACTATCTAAATTTTGGTTTTATTACTGATTCATGTAGAGTAGTTTTTTCAACTTTGTGCAAAGTAAAATACGAGAGGATATCACAATAGATATTTTTATAAGAAAATTTCTTCACCCACCTCCTAACTTTCTTGCCCACTCCTGGTGAATTTACCACACTACCCTTTGTTTCAGAAGTTCATTTTCGAAAAGGTACTTTTTTTGTTAAAAAAAGTGTTTTCGGAAATGTATCTCCGAAAACGTGTTTTTTTTAATATAAAATATTGATTTCGGAGATACATCTCCGAAATAAAGTTACTTTTCAGAAAATGTGGTGTTTTCGGAAGTTCATCTCCGAACGCACCCCATTGGAAGAATTCGGAAATGAACTTCCGAAATATTGCAAGACCAAATTGGTCTTGGAATGTTTCGGATATACACTTCCAAAATAATTAATAATTATTAAAAAAATTAAAATCAAGGTGAATCAATACAATTAATAGGTATAAAATCAAGGTGAATCAATAAAATCAAGGTGAATCAATAAAATCAAGGTGAATCAAAACATCCTAAACTATTTGAAAGTTAAAAATTATTTTACTAACTTATATAAATCAAAAACATTTTAATTCCATAAGTAAATTTTGAATTATATAGAATTAAATATAAAATTTATTCATTAAATAAAATTAAGACAAAATCTTTTTTTAATTTTTTTAAACTAAATAAAAAATTATCTCATTTTTAATTATGAATCAGAATAAAAATATATAAATATATAATAATAATTATTAATTTTGTAAGTGAAATATATAAATATATAATATATAAATATATAATAATTATTATAAACTAAAACACTCATTTTTTTAATTTTTATAATTATTATATAAATATATAAATATATTTATAATTAATATATAATAATTATTATATAAATATATAAATATATAATAATTTTTATAAATATATAATAATTATTATAATTTTTATATAAATATATAAATTAAAACACTCATTTTTTTAATTTTTTTTGTAAATACATAATGATTATTATAAATATATAAATATATAAATAAAAAATTATAACTCATTTTGTAAGTGAAATTATTTTAATTTTTTTAATTAAAATTATTTTAAACTTTAAAATATGAATCAAAATAGAAATATATAAAAATTATTATTCATAACTAATAAATTATATCAAAATATATAATTATTATTATTTATTACTCATAAATTATATCAAATTTATAATATATAAATTAATTCATATCCTAAAATTAAATTTTGGAATTTTTAGATTTTTTTTGTTTTTTCGGAGATGCATCTCCGAATTAATCAAAATCCTAATTTTTGGGATTTTTTCGGAAATGCACTTCCGAAATCTAAAAAAATTTAGAAAAAAAAATATTTCGGAAATGCATTTCCAAAGCAGGAGTAAAATGAGATTTTCGCTGGGGGTGACCCCATAGGGAGGTGGGTAAAGAAAAAACCTTTTTATAATATGTGGGGTGTTAGGTGTAGTTTTAAGATATCCAGTCAATTACTCTAAATTTAGTTTCTGAAAGATTTGGCTTTGGGCAAGAACATTGGTGAGTGACTTATGTGTTCGAAATGTGTATGTATGGAAACATGTTAAACGTGGAGCTAAGGAAATTGTTTTACAAAAACAAATTATATATAACATGTGTGTGCTACGTTTTCAGTGGGAAATTTGTGGTAGTTTCTTAAGGAGAAAAATCGAATATCAATTGCTCCTTTCTTTTTTGGTTGTAAGCGAATATTAATTAGTTTTTTCTCTTTATAAAATGGCCTAGTAATACACGGAACTTTTGCATTCTAAAATTAGAGTGCATTATGCTCTTATTAAATGTTTTTTATTAATAGATGTAATTAATTTGTACAACTTTTTTTCTTAAAGAGTTTTGTAGGGCGGTTAAAGATATTGTAGTTGTTGTAGGTCTTTTTTCTGAGATCTTTAATGGAGGGTGATTTCTTTATCTAATAGAGCTGGAGAATAGAATTTGTACTCGACAGTAGAGGTTGTCTTATATGCTTTTGTGGCTTCTAGATTCTAATATTGGCTGTTACAAGATCATATATTGAGAGACGTTGAGATATATGGTATGGACGTTGATTTCGATAGAGTTTTAGATAATTTTAATGTTGTGATTCTAGATTTTGACCTTAGCAATTTTACTAGGAAGGACATCATCCCTCCTAAAATACAACATGTTTGGGCGAATGTCATTTTTAGTAAAAGTGTTCAGGACATGAATGTAAAGTTTGACATGATCATATAAAAACCAGTTTTTGTTTGTTTGCAAGCAACACATGCTCAAAATTTTCTCTTTGTTATTTTTATTGATGGACTAGTCTAACATATGTCATCGATACAATACTTTTTATCTTTAAATATCGTTTTATGATTTCATTATTTTTTATTGACAAGGTTTTTTCCATTTGCCGCAAAGTGTGTTTAGATACATTCGCGGAACACATGGTCTATGATAAAGACTTTTTAGGCTTCAAATATCGACATGACTTTGTTAGAATGTCTTATTTGACATATTTCGGCGGGGCAGAGTATATGTTAAAAAAATACGCCTTTGAATTTCTTGACTAACCCACGAGCAGGAAGATTGACACTTAGGTCAACAGATGTTATAGTGTACTGATGGATAGGAAGGAAACATGCATCTGCAAATTTGACTGGGTTCCGACTAGTTGGACAAAGACTAGAGATTTTACTGTGGGACAAATAACCTTCAAAATCACTTTAAGTAAAATGGTCAAACGTAAAAAAATATGTTCTGATAATTAACACCCTTTTTACCATTTATCTTTGATACTTTTGATTTTTTTATCATCAGATACAATAAATTTTATATAAAATATAAAATCTAATGTATCGCAATGTTGTTTCTCCTAAAACTGTGATTTTTAAGAAAATTTAACATTTAATGTAATTTTTAAGAAGACTTATTTTATCATTTAAAAAGGAATGGGACTCAACTTATTATATATTTATTTTATCATTTCTAAAATTGCTGAAGGTTTAAAAAAAATTCAAAACAGTAATTATGAAAGTTATGATGAGACAAAATGAATATATAAAACCAAACACTAAATTCAAGCAAAAGTAGTTCTTCTGAATTATAGTTAATTTTCTTAGTTACACGAACGGTATGGGGTGGCCGGGTAAGATAATAATTAAATGGTGATGACAGCTAAATATTTAAAAGTCAGAATAGAAAATATTAAATGTTGTTGTTAGTGTCGTCACAGGCCACACCACATGCAATGCAGCTGAGTGGGAAAGAGGAGGTGCCGAACTTGGCCTGAACAAAATGACAAAAATTGCTTCAAAATCATCCATGTTTTTCAATAATAAAGAAACATCCACGCTTTCAATTGAATAGACGATTTATTTTAATTAATAAATGAACAAAAGTAATAGCTTTTTGGACGGAAAATTCAAAGTATGCAAAATTAAAGTTATTGGTTGATTTAAATTTAATCTGAAATATGTTCTCCCTCTTAATCGGTAACGGCTAGTTTTCTCCGTTAATGGCTAGTTTCTCCTGTGTTCCCCTCTTTGCTTCGCTCTCTCTTCCTCTCTTCCTCTCTTCTCCTCTTCTCCCTCTCCAATCTTCTTTCAGTCATGGACTTTGCTACTCTGTTCCCGGAAGCAAGCTTGCTTCCCAAAAGTGCAGGAATCCCATAAAAAGTTACCACTGCAATTGATGAAGTTAATAATGCGAATCTGAAGAAGGATGGGTCTAGAGCCAAATCTTTTGCCGCAGTAGTCTCGACTAACGTATGTGATATACCTCTAAGTCAATTTCATGTTCCTTGTCTCAAAGGGGACAGATTGGCTATTACTATACCTGAGGACGAGTATAAGCTTGGTGTGGAGGCTTGTAAGCATCACCTTCATGGCAGAGTAATCTGGTCAAAAGGCTCGGCTCCCTTAACCGTGTCAAACCTAAAGATAAAGCTTTTGGAGCTTTGGTCAGCTATAGGAAAGTGGGGTGTCACGTCTCTGGGTAAAGGTTTCTTTGAATTTGCTTTTTCCTCGTTGGAAGATGTTCAAAGAGTGCGTTCGGCCAGTGCCTGGTCCATTCCCCAAGGAGTCCTAAAGCCGTTTCCTTGGACGAAGGACTTCGTTCCTACAACTCTCAAACAAACTTCTGCTCAAGTTTGGATCAGAATTCATGGGCTCTCGCAGGAGTATTGGAGACCCAAAATCCTCTTTGCTATAGCAAGTAGCATAGGCACTCTAATCTGTATTGATTCAGCCTCTAACATGTCATCCTTTGATAGGCCTTTTGGACATTTTGTTCGTGTCTTGGTTGACTTGGATCATACCAAAGATTTCATTGATAAAGTTCTGGTAGAAAGAATAGGATTTGCATTCATTATGGATATAGAGTATGAAAAGGTTCCGGATTTTTGCTCCTTCTGCTCGAGTATTGGTCACACTGTGCATACTTGTAAAAGGAAAGGCAATAGCAAGGATAATGGAGGAGATAGGAAACAAAACAAAGTTGACACAGCCCTTAAAGGTAAGAAGGTTGTAGAGGTAGTGGAAGTTGAAAATCACTCTGAGGAGGAGGCTAACAATGACTATCCAAAGTAGGGAGATAACCTTGTGGCAGAAGAAGCTTCAAACAAACATGACCTAAATGCTGTAGTGGACTCCACTGCAGTTGTTAACTATGTTACCAAACCATCCACTGAGGAGGAAGGAAATTCAGAAAGTGAGTATATTGATGCTACCCTTATGGTTGAAGAAGTCCCTAAAACCCAAATTGATGAAGCTCATAGGAAGCAAATCACTGATTTTCTGCAAGACTCTTAGGACAAATTGGCTGTTGAGGACAAGGAGGATGATCAAGGAATGGATTTATTACCTGAGAAGGATTTCAAACTTGTTACTTCAAAGAGAAGAAAAGGCAAGAAAAGTCTGGCCCAGAGTAACACTAGACTGGTGTCTAGTCAACCTACTAGATTACAATGAATTGCATCTTCTGGAATATCAGAGGTATAGCAAACAACTCATCAAGAGCAGCCTTAAAGAATCCGATCAGTAAGAATTCTCCAAACTTTGTGTTCATAGCAGAGCCTTGGATGAATTTTGATAAATTCCCTAAAGCTTGGCTTAACAGGTTTGATCTTAAATTATTTGCTTTTAATAATAGAGGTAATCTTTTGCCTAACCTTTGGTCCTTTTGCAAAACTCATATGGATCCTGTTGTCTTAGACATTAAAGATCAATATGTTTCCTTTACTATCAATCATCTTGGTACTATGCTTGGCTTTTCAGTCATATATGCTTCTACTAGTTACTTAGTTAGGAAAAGTCTTTGGAATACTCTTGGTAATTAAAATGTCTCATATGGTGCCATTCTAATACCATAATGAAAACTATTGTTGTAGGTTAGCTCAATTAACGGCAAGTAACTGTCCTAAGCACCTCCTTGTTCTAGCACACAAGCCCTCGACAAATCCTTTAAAGACTGGATAGTTCTCTCTGTTTGACCGTCCATTTATGGATGATAGGAAAAACTTAACTTCAGCTTAGTACCCATGGTAACTTTCATACTTTCCCAGAACCTCATGTAAATCTTGGATCCCTATCTGACACAATACTTGAAGGAATACCATGTAGTTTCACAATCTCCTCAATATACAATTCAACTGGCTTCTGTAAGGAATAATTGATCCTTATCGGTATAAAATGAGCCGGTATAAAATGGAATTGCATCCCTTCGAAGTCTTCGGCAAGCCTGTTACAAAATCTATAGAAATGTTATCCCATTTCCATTCTGGGATAATCAATGGTTCCATCAAACCCAACTACTCCTGATGTTCGATCTTTGACTTCTGGAAAGTGAAACAGGCATATAAAAATTCAATAGCCTCTTTCTTCACTCCTAGCCACCAAAACATCTTCTTCAAGTCTTGATACATTTTGGTCGCACCTAGGTGGATACCCAGCTTACCACGGTGTCCTTCCTCAATAATACTCTTCTTATGTTCGGGCACATCTAGAACATAAACTCTGTCTCTGAATCTCATCACACCATTATCGTCAATCTTGAAGTCACCACCCTCACCTTGATTTATTACTACTAATCGATCGATCAATCCCAAGTCAATCTTTTGTCCTTCCCTAATCTCATCAAGGATACCACTTGTTAGTTTCAACATACTAACTTCACACTGACAAAAGTCTCTTCACATACAAAACTCATATCTTTAAATTGCTCATTCAATTCCAACTTTTGAACCATAAGCATTGACATGTGTAAAAACTTCATACTCAGCGCATCCGTTGTGAATAAATGGGTGCTAGGATTTTCCTGTGAAAGATACAACGATATTGTAAAGAAGCGAGAGTTAATTCACTTTTATATGGGTAAACAATTTCACAATGATTGTCATTACCAACCGTGGTGATATATATATATATATATATATATATATATATATATATATATATATATATATATATATATATATATATATATATATATGTATGTGTGTGTGTGTGTGTGTGTGTGTGTGTGTGTCACAACGGTTGAACAAAATAACCAGAGTGATATCCCTTTTATTTCTATTTAAAATAAATAAAAAATAAAAGTTGTGCCTTAATGTTAAAGGAATACAATATTTGAGGTCGCTGAGGTTCGAATCAATGATAGCTTGATTGTATCACTACAGTGAGATCATCAACCTTTATTATATCCTAACAAATTTTAATTAAAAAATATTAACGTCTGAGTTTAGAGATGTCACCACGGTGATTGGAAGAACCATAGTGACTTGAGCATTGTTGTTTGCGAGTTTTGTGGTAGTGCAATACTATTATTTCATATATCTCGTTAAATTTCATTATAAAATTTATATATGAATTTAATATATTGTGATGCTATCTTCAATTTTTCATATATATTATAACTGTTTTGTATTTTTTATTAACACATTTATTTTTATCGATTAAAAATCAATTTAATAATATAATGTAATAAGATAATTAAAATACTGGCAGAACATATGTCGTATATGATACCTAGACACCATGATATCAAACCCAATTTCAAATGCACTGTTAAGACATCGTAACAACAAAACAATAAACCAGTTGAAGTAAACTGCGTGAAATAAATAACACTGGTCAATTGTTAACCCAGTATGGTGCAACGTCACTTACATCTGGGGGCATCCAAGTCAAAAAGGAAATCCACTATAATAGTATTTGTTTAAAGTTATAAACAACCTCTTGTATTTCAAACTTCACACCTAACTGTCATACCCCAAAATTTGCCCTCCCCATTTCATCTTCAATGACTCAAGGTTCAAGGGTTTTCTCAAAAGCACTCCCTCCTATTCAAAATTAGGGTTTGCATTTTATTAAAGGATTTTGAATCTCTGAGGCCTCAAATGGACCTCCAGGTATCTCATATGTCTCAAAGCGTCTTCAGGTCAAAAGTCAAGCTTCAATCCCAAGAATTTCTCAATGGCTCAGATGATCAATAATCGACTATGTTGACCTAAAAGTCAACTATAGCCAAAATACATTCAAACTTCAAGATTTTTGGTCAGCATCAAGTATGTGAGGTTATATCCATCATTTAATCAAAGGTTGATCATGGTCCATTAATAAAAACTCAGAAATGAACAAATTCAAAAGGTTCAAATTAGGGTTTTTAAGGAGAAAGTCAACTCAATTTTGACTGGCCATAACTTCCACATGGAGTATCAGAAATTTCTCACTCAAAGCCTATTTTGAAGGAAATTGGATTCTCTACAACTTTGTCTCTCACAAGCCAAGGCCAGAAACGCTTCATTCAAGAGATATGGTCCAATACATTATAGGTCCTCCAAAAGTCAACAAAAAAACACCTTCTGGGTCAAAGCTCATAACATGAGCATGGAAGCTCCAATTAAGATGAATCCAAAAGGAGGTTTTAAAGGACTCTTTAAGCTTTCTAAAAAGTCCTAGAATGCATTTATATGATTAAAATTGAGGAAGTTATGAATTGCATAAGTTGGTTGAATTTCAAGAAGTCCATAAAAGAAATATTGTCCAATCTTGCAAATTTTCCAAATGGGCTTAGGTTTTGTTGATCCAAATTTGTTTCTAACATTATCTATGGCCTCTAAATCTCCCCCCCCCCCCCCACATTTTTTATAATTTTATTTATATTTATTTGAATTTTAATCAATTAATAGGCAAATAAAATAAGTAAAAATATAAAATACATGAATAAATTTATATGGCTTTGATTTTGATCAAGTAAATGCCCAATTAATACCATGAGGGTCCAAAAAAACGTGCAAGGCTAGGGCATGAAGAGAATACTTCAAAAATAGAAACTTTGGTGTTATATTTTCTCCAAGATTTTAAATGATTAAAAGCTCAATATCCAAGCCCATGCTGAACCCTAATTGAAGCCATATATATTTTAAAATATTCATAAGGAGAGGGGGACGAAAAATAGCTTCAAGGGGTAGGGTTTGAGTTTCCAAAATTTCAACAAACTAGGGCAAGTCGTAAGTTCTTACACAACCACTCTACAGATCAAATTCTTGGTCCATTCAACTCTCAAGGCGTTATAGAGTAAGTTTGAATGAATTACAGCAGGTAACCATGCCAATAATTTGTGTTCTATGATTCACATATTCATACATTTTTGTTAAATCCGTATCTCATTATTCAGTGTGTTTTAATTCAATCTAACAAATCCTTTGAGTCCCTAACATGTATTAGAACAGGATTGGTGCATAACATGGAAGCTTTGGGCCCTATACTAACATTTGCCATTGTTAGGGCTTCAAAGATGTGAAGCTTCGTTTTACATGTTCCAGGCCGTTTCAGACCAAGCCACCACCACCATCGTGACCGCAAGGTCCCATTTAGCTAATCTGGGCTGTTGTTTGGTTTTGATTTGTTGACTTTCGCAGGCTGCCATGGTTGACCATGGATTCTTGGAGAATCCGCAGGAAATGCTGTAGGAGGATTCACAACAGAATCCGCAGGCGGGATGGGGGAGACAATGAACAGTGGCTGCGCATGAGTGGCCAATTCTCGTTGGCTGGTCAAAACACCCACTATCTCTCTTCCTCCTCCCAGCACGCATGGAACTGTACAATTGGTGGGTCAAAAGAAGTCAAATGTCCATCGCATCCTGATTGGCTCATGCATGCACTACCTGAGCCCCACTGCTGACTGAGTTTGAATTCTTCTATCTAGATTATGTTTTTATATTTAATTAATTTGATTTGTCTCTACAACAACAAACGACTTCAGCCCAATTGGCTAGCGCAGTATTTACTTGTCTCCATGAACCTGGGTTTGATCCCAATGTTCTGTCTTAATTTTAATTATTTCATCTCATTTGCTTGCTAAGCCTTGCGTTCAGATCCGATGCACTAACTGAAATAAGACTTACGTTGCGCCTCCAGCCATCAACCACAGGATCTCCAATGATCAAGATCTAACGTATAGAGGTTGAAGGGTCACCATGCTCACTCATTAATGCACCACACAGGATGATTACCAGGTTTTCTATATTTTTATTTTTTATTCTATTATTTATCTATTTAGATTAATATTAGTTAATTATATTTTAATTTAATTAATTTATTCAATTAGGATAGTAAAATTAGGGTTAGGTTAATGACTAGGGTTAGGATTTTTCCCGATTATTCGATTATTTCGATCATTCGACTTAATTAATTTAATCAATTTTAATTGTTAAAAAAAATCACAAAAAAACCCTAGAACCTTTATCAAAGTATCAGGGTTTGCCAAATCCCATTGGCCATTTGGCCAAATATTAGGAGCTTAATTTATTATTCGTTTCGACCGAATTAATCGGTTGCGATGGTTAATAATCTAATTAATTAAAATATAATTCAAACAAACTTATTTTGCTACATGGTTTTAACCAAATCTATTGGTTACGATGATTAGCATTTCCTCTTTATCAAATTTGTTATTATTTATAATCGAATCTATCGATTATGAGGGATAACGATAAATAATTTAAATTATTTAAAACACACTCATTTGCTACTCGTGACGATCAAATCTATCGGTCAGAATGGCTAGCAATACTTTATTCAATTCGTTAACTATGGTGATCAAACCTATTGATCACCGCAACTTACGGTAACATATTAAATCAGGGTTGTACGCCCAAATCTAAAACACATCAAACAAAAACTACGGATTTTCATCTCTTCAATACTACGAATAAGGCAACTCAAAATGCCTTGCAAACTCAAAACTACGATAGGTAACTCAAAATACCTTCAAACCATATCATATCAAATTCAAAGGCATACAAACTTGTCACTGAACTACGTAGACTCTGATCCTCCATAAAGAGGTACGTAGGCACTTGGATAACCAAGGCGAGTCCCCTTCCTCAAAATTCTAATCAGGTTTAAATATTGTCATTTACCCTATTAACTTTCTGTCACCTTTCTTTATGTTTAGCCACAAACCTTTACTTTAGATGCAAACCTTAGGAAAGGGTTGAGGGTGCCTAACACTTTCCCTTGACCTGATTATAATAATCTTACCCGAATCTCTTAACTGCGTAGAGTTTCCTATTCGCCCTGGTAGAATAGGTGGCGACTCTAAAGAGCTTAATTTTAAGGGCAGGTTGCTACAGCTGGCGACTCTGCTAGGGACAACTTAAAATGGTGAATTATTATGCTCCTATAGGTTTTGGCAGGATTTAGGTTTTTTGGCGAACTTTTTTAGGGTTTGGCTAATTTGCCATTTTTTTAGGGCTTATGATTTTTTAATAAATATTTAAATTTTTTATTTAATTTATTTATTTATTTACATTTTCATATATTTACATCAGTTTAAATAAATATTTGTTTATTTAAATATTTGCTGTTTTGCTGCATTTTTTTGAATTATAAGCGGCCGGATTTTGAGGTTAGTTTTTTTAAATATTTAAATTTAATTTTATTCATTTATTTACAGTCTTAAATTACCGTAATTTATTTTACAGTAATTCAAATATTTTTTAATTGCTTATCTGTTTTACTGTACTTTGGGGATATATATAAATTGTTGTTAAACCTAAGCGTGGGGATTATCCTTAAGACATGAGGGGACTTGAATCGCCTACGAGTCTTATTGATAATCCCACCTAGAGTGGGTTGAATATCCGGAAATGTCTGATACGAAGCTTGACTTTGTTGAGGGCAGGACTTGGTATTTAGCTGATCTCTCTGGGAACCTACCCCTAAAACTCGAACCTCATGGATAAATGAGTAGTTCTAAAATCCAAAGAGACAAAAAGTCTCGGCGGCTACGAACGACCCCATGAGACCTTCTAGAACATACCAATGGGAAGGGTAGGCACCCTAAGCCGTCATGCCGAACCTATGAACTTAGGACTTTTGTGCTTTTGTGCTTGTTATATGCTTGCGATTCATATGCTACGAATATATGCGTTTTAATTTTGCAGGTATCACTACGTGTTCCCTGGCCTGCAGGGACTCCATTTCCAAGACCGCGTCCTTCCCCCGAAGGACATCTTTATTAATGCACGTCGATTGGCCTCTCGATGGCCATGAGACCTAGTGACTGTCTTGAACAGTCACCCCGCGCCTGCATCTACGCATTCCCTAGCCTGTAGGGATTCTCTTTTTATCTTTGTCTTTTTACAGCATCGCATCCTTCTTACGAAGGACATCTTCATTAGCATACTGTCGCTACCGCGAAAAATGGATCAGAGTCGCCACTAATATATTTATCCTATAAGGGAAAGGAATATCAGAAAACCTAACTCAGAGTAAGAACAAGGTCTTGCGACCAGAGAACGGGGTACGGGAGTCGGTTACGCAAGGGGAAGGTGTTAGCACCCCTCACGCCCATCGTACTCGATGGTATCCACCTATGTTTGTTTCTATCTAAAGGGTGTAATCTATGTCTAAAACTTAAATGCGAATGCATGCAAAAGAAATACGGGGAAAAGAAGGAATTATTTACAAGTGTGCTCGCTTAGGCCCCGCGACCAAATGCCTACGTATCCCTTACAAGGAATCAGAGCGACCGTAGTTCGGCTCCATAGTTTCCATTTGTTTTGTGTTTTTTAATTGAACAGAGGTTAAGGTCACAATCCACGATGCTCGACCTTTGGAGACTTATACGCCTAATTTTAGAAAGGACTTAACTTGTTCTTAGGTGCTAACAAGGCAAAAGAAAAGCAAGGATTTGGTTTGTGTTTTTTATGTAACTACATGATGAACAAAACCCAATACAAGGTTTCGCACCACTTCATTACTTTGTTTTAATTCGAGCCTTTATTAAGTGTTTTAAGTGTTTTTGGTTGGGTATTTTTTAAGGGGATTTACTTTGCGATTTGAATCACATAAAAATGTATAATGATCGAGAAACAGATTAGGGAATGAATCCCACTCATTTCTCTCCCATTATATAGTGATCGAGAAACAGATTAGGGAATGAATCCCACTCATTTCTCTTCCACTAAGTGATTGAGAAACAGGTTAGGGAATAAATCCCACTCATTTCTCTCTCACTTTTAATAAGGTGTGATTCACATCTTTATTTATTAATGTTTTAATGTTGAAAAGAAAAAAGAATGAAAAAAGGGGAGACTAACCTAATTTTTAGCCTATTGTTATTCTAATCTACAAGTCTAATTCCTAATTAAGGACTAACCTAACATCTAAAGGGAATTAACTAAGAAGGAAGTTGTTTAAGTTGACTAAAGTCAACTTTAACAACTAGGGGTATTTTAGACATTTCTCAAAATATTGAAAATATTCACAAAATAAAAGAATTAAATTCCAAGCTAATAAGGAAAATATTCACAAGCAAATCGTAATTTTTTATTCATGTTTAAGACTATTTTTTGAATTAAAACTAAAAAACTATGTATTTTTATTATTATGTACCAATCACAATTTGAAGAAAATCAACAATTAAATTCTAAAAAGAAGAAACAATACTCCTAAAATTCTAATTAGTCACAAAACTATTTTTATCAATTTTATTTAGGCAAAAATTAATTAACAAGCAAAGCACTGAAAAAAACTATTTTTATTATTCACAAAATCTATTTAACAGGGGTGTATTAGCATTTTCAGAAAGAACCAAAACTGTGCTATAAGAGCGCCTGGGCCCGCACCTGGGGTGGAGAAAGCGGAAGAAGGGCGCAAGGCCCAATCAAAACGTGATAGCATTAGTGGAAGGCGTGTACAATCAGAAAAAGATTCAGGCCCAAATGATCTTGAAACAAAACGTGGCCCAGCGCAATTTTTTTTCTTCTATTTTTCTCTTATTCAGCAACCCTTTCATTATTATTATCAGTATTAACAAAACATGATGTGCACACCTTGTATCAATTGGTTCAATAGATTTTAAATGAGGAAACAGACAAAAAACGAACTCAACCACTCACAGCGTGCCAAATCACCATTCAATCATTGTAATAAAACAAAAGTCACTAATGCATGGGAACCATAGTCACTCACAGCATGCCACGACAGAAAAAAACTAACATGCATGCAGCGCCAGAGACACTCTCTCCGGTCATCTTCTCCGATGCTCCAGTCGCCGGAGCTAACCAAAAACTGCCCAGAAAATACGGAACCGGACCGTAACCCACTCAAAATTCCATGCTGAGTTCAAAAATGAGCTTAGTTTTTACATTAGCTACCTCTATCATCCAAACCGAGGGCAAACATAAAGCCCTAACTAACCAAACTTCCATGAAAGCTCAAGCTATGGAACCAAAGTAATCCTTATGCTACATAGAATTCAACTACGCAATTCAAACTCTCAAACAACAATTATATCACACAAAACGAAAATATATTCAAGAAGAAAAGAGTTACGAACTAAAGGCATACATATCATACAACAGAATGCTCTTATCACATTACTATTATGCTGAGAGAGTTTCTTAGGCTTACTTGAGTGGTTCTTGGATCGAATTTATAGAAAACTTCTCAAGCTTCGTGAATTTCTGATCCCGTCGCGAGGTAGTGAAGATATCAGCGGGAACACAAGGAAGCAAACTCGGATTTCACTTGATTTGAATTAGGCACAGCTGCGACGAATGCCATAGATGAACCAGGTCAAGCTTCTTCTTGTGTATCCATGGTGGATGGTTCAGTTGCGACACCGAAACGAAGGTGATGATTTCGGACGAAGTTGTAGGTTGGTTGTGGTGGTCTGAGGTTGTTATGGTGGCCTGAGGCTGTTTGAAGATGATGAAGATGAAGGTGGGGATGGAGGTTGTTATGGAGGTTGAAGGTTTATGGTGGTGGTTGAGAGGCTATGGTGGTGATGATTGAAGTGTGGTTAGAGAGGTTGAAGGTGCTGCAATGGTGGTTAGATTTTGTTACAAAATGTAACAAACTTTGGTGGAGGAAGAGAGTGATGTGAGAAGAGGGAAGAGAGTTTTCGAAACTGAAAAAAAAAAGAATGAAAACCTCTTCTTGATTTGTGAAGGGTTTGTTATTTATAGAGAGTGTGGAGTTTATGGTGGAGTTGTTGTAGGGTAGCTTTTCCCTTTAAGACTTAATGAGCAAGTATAGTGTACTTGTAGCATGGTTTTTGTGTGCTTTCGTGTTTTCAGATCACTGCAAGGCAAGTAGTAGTAACTAATAACGTGACATGATGGATATGCACGTGCTGTAGAATTTCCATGTCCCATGACTTGCCCAAACTCATCATGTTCATAATACTCACTTTGATCATTTATATCTCAAGCTATGGTTCATCATATGGCTTACTTTTGAGCTCAATGCAAAGAAGATATGGGGTATGAGAAGTTTGATGTTTGAAAATACTTGAAACGATAATCGCAAATGCACTAAAAGTGCCATGGGATTACATGTTCCGTAACTGACTGCAGGCAAGGGCTAGAATTGGGTAGGTCTTGACTAAATTATCTTTTCCAAGTGGCTGACCTTTAAGCCTAGTATCTCATTCCATGCTTAACCAAAATATTTAATTCTTGTGCCATTTGAAAGATAACATGGCAAGGAGTATTTTGACACCAAGTATGATCCCAATAGATATTTTTAGATCCTTAAAATTGATGTTCAAAATGACACGCCAGGTGTTTGACAAAATGCATGCGCGTGACCAGGATTTCTGCCCAGCTTGCCATTGCAGTGGTGACTTGACGAGGGCATGAGTTTAGGGCTTCATAAATGATTCAATACACACTCAATTTGCTTTCTTCTTGTTTCAATGTATAGAGGGTAAGGCAAATAGTGGAAAGGCCTCAATAATGCCTTTAAAAGATCTTTAGAATTCCCTAAAACTGAATTTGAAAATGGCGCACCACGTGTTTGATCAAATGCGTCACACTGCCCAGAATTTTGCCTTGCCATTATGACTTGATTCAAATGAAAAACCTCAACTTCACATCTTAATAACTCTTCAACCAAACATCAAATGGAAAAGTGTCCAACTACAAAGTTGTTCTCCTCCATGAGAGGAACAACTTTGATGTTGGAAATTTGTCCATAAAAAGTATTTTGCCACGTGTAAATCAGTGTTAAAGTGGACTGCTCACCCAATGCCAAAAGCTTCAAAAAATTTCTAAGTGTTGGAATCTTCTCATTTCTTTGGAAATTTTGTCAAACTCTCGATTTTATCTATTTCTATGACTTTTCTCGACTGATTCTCCACCAACACTCAAAATTGAGCAGTTGACTTTGACTTTGACCAAAAAGTCAACTTTTTCCTGATTTTTCCGATTCTAGCTGAATTTCTCGATTAATTAGTTTCCGAACCAATTCTCAATCAATCTTCAACCAAAGAAGCTCCAGTGAACATTTCTTCGAGGCAACCACATTTCACACTCAAAACCACCTCCTGATTAAATTTTGACCAAAAAGTCATCACGCTTGACTTTGGTCAAAAACCCTAATTCGAAAATCCTGATGAACCTGAGGTTTGTATCTTTTAACCAGAGCTTTTACTTGGAGATAATGAAACCCGGATTTTAGGAGTATGTCAATGGAAATTGTAACACCCGTATAATTTTAATTTTAATTTAATTTGAATATTAGATTAATAATTATTATTATTATGGATTTTATGAAAATAATGGGAAAAATGATGGTTGATGGCATTTGGGCCATGTGAGAGATTAGTAAGAAGAGGGGGTGTGGTGTAGTAAAGCCCTTACTAATTTAATATTATTTTTCATAAAATAATTAGAATTGGGAAAGAAAGAACAGAACGTGAAAAGAGAGAAGTTGGATCACGAAGAACGTAGAAGAGGAACAAAGAGGAAGAGACCAAAGAGCAAGAATTTGGCTAAGGTAAGGGGGGACTCTTCCAATTATCATCTCTTATTGTGATTATAGATGATTGGTACATGACAGTTGTGTTGTTGATTCAATTTGATTTATATGTCAGAGTTAGGTTTTTGGGTCCTAAGAATTGGTTTAGATTTTGGGGTTTTGATGTATGAATTGATGTAGGATGATAGATTAATCCGTATGAATGAATCCTATGAATAATAGAGTGAAAATTGGACTGTTTTAGACTCAAAATCGTGAACTGGTATGAGTAGAATCGAGTGAGAATTGGACTGTTACGAAACTGCATAATTCTGGGCATTTTCTGGTTTTTCGCGTATGGAACAGTGTCATACGCGTATGGGATGAGGTCATACGCGTATGAGGGACATTCCCCAAGGGCTATACGCATATGATACGCAGCTGCCCTGTCCCAAAGTACCTTGTGCTGGTGATTTGCGTATGAGAGCGTATGAGGATGCTCATACGCGTATGGAATTTTTAAAGAGGAAATTGAATCTGGTGATACGCGTATGGCAGGGTTGATACGCGTATGAGGTTGCTTCTAGGCAAAATCTGGTTCTGGTGATACGCGTATGGACGTGTATGGGCTATGGGTGATACGCGTATGGACTTGATGATACACGTATGGCTTCTGTATGTGAAAATTCTGTTTTTGTGATTTTCTGGAAAGTTCAATGAGGCGTAGCTTTCGATCTGTAGGCCTGTTTTGTATGCTGTTTGAGACTGTGTAAACCTGGTAATGTGATTTTGTATGATTGATTGTATTGAATGATGTTAATGTATATATGAACATGCTTAGTAATGATGATGATGATGATGATGATGATGAAATGAGTATAGATGATGCTGCTCATAGAGTGGAGATAATGAAAGTATGTTATATATATGTTTGCATGCAATCATAAGCATTGAAGAGGGCTGAATCCTAGATGATGAGAGGATTCATTGAATGGCAGAATTCCCATTGTATGGAATTTGTGTTGGCAGGACCGTATCTGGATGATGATAGATCGGTCGGTGGGTGATTCCCATTTATGATGATTGGTACCACATGCATAGAGTCAGTTGCATTCATTTGCATGGATTTGATAACATGACTATATGTATACTCTTATATCGTTTTGATGATATGTGTGTGTATGTTGATGGACGATCTGGATATAGATGAGTTGGGTGAATAATATAACTGTTGATGTACTGTTATTTATAATGCAATAATATTTGTTAATTGCGAATGAGACTCACCCTTACACTATATTTTTCAGATTGAGGATAGCGGCTGCGACTCGGTGAGGATTAGCTCATGAGTCAATGTGTCGGTTAGCGTCGGGTCATGCTCTGATAGGTGTAACACTGGGGAACGATGTTTTTAGTTTATGACATTAACTCTGTTTTATTTATCTTATTTGAGGATTAAAGCATGGATGATGTAATGCTAGTTTGATAACGTATTCCGCTGTGTAAACATGAGATAGTTGATTTATGAGTTATGTTAGTATGTTTCTTCAGTGAATGCATGACTTGTGACCGATGTGGTTTACCTTTGTTTATTAATTGTGACGCCCTTGTGCGTGTTACTCTGATTTAATTGTTTAATTGCCGCGGGGCTTAGAAGGGTGTTACAATAGTGGTATCAGAGCATAGTTGGTCGTTGTGACCAGAGTCATAGCTTCAGTCTTTCTGTGTATACGACTAATACAAGTTATTTGTCGATACTTTTGTTTCTGACTGGATTGTTTGTGATTAAGCAGAGCAATGGCTGGAAGAGGTGGAAGAAATGATGATGCTATTGCTGAAGCTCTGGGCATGATTGCTGGTGTGCTTGGAGGAGGAGCTGTAGGAGCGGGGATTGGTGCTGATAGGCAATTGGGGAATTTTCAGAGGAATAATCCTCCATTGTTCAAGGGCACGCATGATCCTGAGGGTGCTCAGAAATTGCTCAAAGAGATCGAGAGGATTTTCAGAGTCATTGACTATGCTGAGAATCTCAAGGTGAGGTATGGCACTCACATGTTATCTGAAGAGGCTGATGACTGGTGGTTAGCAACCAGAGCTGAACTGGATGCTGATGGTGTAGAAGTTACTTGGGTCATATTCAAGAGGGAATTTCTGAGGAGGTATTTTCCTGAGGATGTCAGAGGCAGAAAATAGATTGAATTTCTGGAGCTGGTCCAAGGTAACATGACGGTACCAGAGTATGTTGCAAAGTTTGTGGAGCTGGCAAAGTATTATGTACACTACAACAATGATGAAGCCAGTGAGTTCTCAAAATGTGTCAAGTTTGAGAATGGTCTTCGTGATGAGATCAAGCAGGGTATTAGGTATCAGAGGATTCGGAGGTTTGTTGACTTAGTGGATTATAGAAGGATTTTTGAGGAGGATAATATCAAGCTGAAGTCATCTCACTCTCGCGAGTTAGTTGACAGAAAAGGGAAGAAGCCTATGGATTGAGGTAAACCATATGGTAGAGGTAAGTCTGCTAATTGGAAGAAACCCAGTGGGGGAGATTCCAGTGCTCGTATCAGATGTTACAATTGTGGTGAGGTGGGACATCGTCGGAACGAGTGTAAGAATGATCAGAAGAAGTGTTACAAGTGTGACCAGGTGGGTCATATTGCTGCTGATTGTAAGAGGAAGAGTGTGACTTGTTACAATTGTGGTGAAGAGGGTCACATTAGTCCGAATTGTACCAAGCCAAAGAAGAACCAATCGGGAGGAAAGGTTTTTGCTTTGACCGGGTCAGAGACTACTCCAGAAGACAGACTGATTAAAGGTACGTGTTTCATTCATGGCACACCTTTAGTTGCGATTATTGATACTGGGGTAACTCACTCTTTTATTTCTTTGGATTGTGCCGAGAGGTTAAATCTTGAGATATCTGACATAAATGGAAGTATGGTTATTGACACTCCTGCATCGGGTTCAGTAACTACTTCGTCTGCATGCTTGAATTGTCCGGTTGACATTTTTGGTAGAGAATTCGGGATGGACTTAGTGTGCCTTCCGTTGAAACAACTCGATGTAATCCTGGGAATGAACTAGTTGGAATTCAACCGTGTTCATATCAATTGTTTTGCGAAGACGATAATTTTTCCTGAAGAGGTTAGTACTGATAATCTGGAAATGACAGCTAGACAGGTGAATGAGGCTATCGGGGATGGTGCAACAGTGTTTATGTTGTTCGCATTGATGAATGTGAAAGAAAAAGTGGCGAGTAGCGAATTACCTGTGGTGTGTGAATTTCCAGAAGTTTTTCCAGAAGATGTGAATGAATTACCACCGAAAAGAGAAGTGGAGTTTTCTATTGATTTAATTCCGGGAACTAGTCCAGTGTCAATGGCACCGTATCGTATGTCGCCGTCTGAGTTGGCCGAACTGAAGAAGCAGTTAGAAGAATTGCTGGAGAAGAAATTCATTCGTCCTAGTGTTTCTCCGTGGGGTGCGCCTGTGTTACTAGTCAAGAAGAAAGAGGGTTCGGTGAGGCTGTGTAGATTACAGACAATTGAACAAGGTTACTATCAAGAATCGGTATCCTTTGCCGAGGATTGATGATTTGATGGATCAGTTGGTTGGAGCGAGTGTGTTTAGCAAAATTGATCTGAGGTCTGCGTATCATCAGATACGTGTGAAAGATGACGATATTCAGAAGACTGCTTTTAGAACAAGGTATGGACATTATGAGTATTCTATAATGCCGTTTGGAGTTACTAATGCACCTGGTGTTTTTATGGAGTATATGAACCGGATCGTTCATCCTTATCTCGATAAGTTCGTAGTGGTGTTTATAGATGACATCCTAATATACTCTAAGGATGAGGAAGAACATGCTGAACATCTCAGGACGGTATTGGAACTGTTAAAAGAGAAGCAACTTTTTGCCAAACTGTCGAAGTGTGAATTCTGGTTAGAGGAAGTCAGTTTTCTTGGGCATGTGATTTCTAAGAATGGTATTGCTGTTGATCCTACAAAGATAGAAGCTGTGTCTCAGTGGGAAGCTCCGAAGTCAGTGTCAGAGATTCATAGCTTTCTTGGTCTTGCAGGTTACTACAGAAAGTTTATTGAAGGATTTTCAAAGTTAGCATTTCCGTTAACTAAACTAACCAGGAAGGGACAAGCTTTTATTTGGGATGCAAAGTGTGAAGAAGGATTCCAAGAGCTGAAGAGGAGGTTGACTAGTGCTCCTATCTTGATTTTTCCGAATCCGACAGAATCATTTGTGGTTTATTATGATGCATCACTGATGGGTTTAGGTGGCGTATTGATGCAAAATCAACAAGTAGTCGCTTATGCGTCGAGACAACTCAAAGTACATGAAAGGAATTATCCGACTCATGATTTGGAGTTGGCAGCTGTAGTTTTTGTTTTGAAGTTGTGGCGGCACTATTTGTATGGTTCGAGATTTGAAGTATTCAGTGATCATAAGAGCTTGAAGTATCTCTTTGATCAGAAAGAGTTGAATATGAGACAGATAAGGTGGTTAGAATTTCTGAAAGATTATGATTTTGGTTTGAATTACCATCCGGGTAAGGCAAACGTTATTGCTGATGCATTGAGTAGGAAGACCTTGCATATGTCTATGCTAATGGTGAAGGAATTGGATTTGATTGAACAATTCAGAGACTTGAGTTTGGTGTGTGAAGGTACTCCTACTAGTGTCAAATTGGGTATGCTGAAGCTGACTAGTGGTATTCTTGAAGAGATCAGAGAGGGTCAGAAAGCTGATGTTGAATTGATCGATAAGTTGACTTTGATTAATCAAGGCAAGAGTGGTGAATTCAGAATTGACGAGAATGGTATACTGAGGTTTGGTGACCGAGTTTGTGTCCCTGATATTGCTGAACTCCGAAAACGTATTTTGGAAGAAGGACACCGTAGTGGATTATTCATCCTGGTGCTACTAAGATGCATCATGATTTGAAAAAGTTGTTTTGGTGGCCTGGAATGAAGAAAGAAATTGCTGAATTTGTGTATTCTTGTTTGACGTGCCAGAAGTCAAAAATTGAGCATTAGAAGCCATCTGGGTTTATGCAACCGATGTTTATTCCTGAGTGGAAGTGGGATAGCATATCGATGGATTTTGTTTCGGGTTTGCCGAGAACTGTCAGAAATTGTGAAGCTATCTGGGTCGTGGTAGACAGGTTGACGAAGTCTGCACATTTTATACCGGTGAGAATGGATTATCCGATGGAGAAGCTAGCTCAGTTGTATATTGAGAAGATAGTTAGTCTGCATGGTATTCCTTCAAGTATCGTGTCAGACAGAGATCCGAGGTTTACGTCTAAGTTCTGGGAAGGTTTGCAGAAAGCTTTGGGTACTAAGTTGAGACTAAGTTCTGCTTATCATCCGCAGACTGATGGACAGACTGAGAGGACGATTCAGTCGTTAGAGGATTTGTTGAGAGCTTGTGTGCTAGAAAAAGGAGGTACTTGGGATAGTTATCTTCCTTTGATCGAGTTTACCTACAACAAAAGTTATCATTCGAGTATCGGTATGGCTCCGTTTGAGGCTTTGTATGGTAGGAGGTGTAGGACGCTGTTGTGTTGGTACGAATCTGGTGAGAGTGTTGTGATTGGTCCGGAAATTGTACAAGAGACCACAGAGAAGATTAAGATGATTCAAGAGAAGATGAAAGCTTCTCAGAGTCGTCAGAAGAGTTATCATGACAGGAGGAGGAAAACACTTGAGTTTCAAGAGGGAGACCATGTGTTTATGAGAGTTACTCCTATGACAGGTATTGGTCGGGCATTGAAGTCAAAGAAGTTGACTCCACGTTTTATTGGACCATTCCAAATTTCTGAAAGAGTGGGAGAAGTGGCATATCGTGTTGCTTTACCGCCGATGCTTGCAAATTTGCATGATGTATTTCATGTGTCTCAGTTGAGGAAATACATTTCGAATTCGTCCCATGTGATCCAAGTAGATGATGTACAGGTAAAAGACAACTTAACGGTTGAGGCATTGCCTGTGAGGATTGAGGATCGAAGACTGAAGCAATTGCGTGGTAAGGAAATAGCTTTAGTCAGAGTAGCTTGGGGAGGACCGGCTGAAGGAAATGTTACTTGGGAGCTAGAGAGCGAGATGAAGGACTCTTATCCTGAACTTTTTACCTGAGGTATGTTTTCGAGGACGAAAACTCTTTTAGTGGGGGAGAGTTGTAACACCCGTATAATTTTAATTTTAATTTAATTTGAATATTAGATTAATAATTATTATTATTATGGATTTTATGAAAATAATGGGAAAAATGATGGTTGATGGCATTTGGGCCATGTGAGAGATTAGTAAGAAGAGGGGTTGTGGTGTAGTAAAGCCCTTACTAATTTAATATTATTTTTCATAAAATAATTAGAATTGGGAAAGAAAGAACAGAACGTGAAAAGAGAGAAGTTGGAACACGAAGAACGTAGAAGAGGAACAAAGAGGAAGAAACCAAAGAGCAAGAATTTGGCTAAGGTAAGGGGGGACTCTTCCAATTATCATCTCTTATTGTGATTATAGATGATTGGTGCATGATAGTTGTGTTGTTGATTCAATTTGATTTATATGTCAGAGTTAGGTTTTTGGGTCCTAAGAATTGGTTTAGATTTTGGGGTTTTGATGTATGAATTGATGTAGGATGATAGATTAATCCGTATGAATGAATCCTATGAATAATAGAGTGAAAATTGGACTGTTTTAGACTCAAAATCGTGAACTGGTATGAGTAGAATCGAAGGATACCAGCCGAAGGTGGACCTTAACCAGATTGCTAACCTCAGTTAGACTTGAATAAAGAAGAAACCAGCCGAAGGGGAATCTTAACCAAATTGCTAACCTCAGTTAGACTACAAAAAGAGACACAGCCGAAGGGTGACTCGATAAAGGATGTAACCAGCCGAAGGGGAAACCGATCCTATTTGCTAACCTCAGTTCGACTTCAAAAAGAGACACAACCGAAGGGTGACTCGATAAAGGATGAAACCAGCCGAAGGGGAATCCGATCCTAATTTGCTAACCTCAGTTAGATTTGAACAAAAGAGACGTAGCCGAAGGACGACTCCAAAAGGAAGAAACCAGCCGAAGGGGAATCTTTTTAAATTGCTAACCTCAGTTAGACTTCAAAAAGAAGAGACACGTCCGAAGGGTGACTCAATAAGGATGAAACCAGCCTGTTATACCCCAAAATTTGCCCGCATCTTTTTCAAGAAAACTTCAATCTAAAAATTAAGAGTTTCATATAATCTTGGATTTTCACATCCTGATTTATGAATACTTGATTTTTAGAATTTTTTCTTATACAGTATTTTGGCTTGCCGTTGAATTTATTCTTACGCAAACGCCACTTACTGTTTATTACTTCACACACGCTATTTATTTGATATTTATTTACAGATAAGTAGTACTGACGCAATTGGTACAGAGTTAAATCTTTTGCAGGCGCAGAGTCCGGGATTCAGACTGTACTGGTAACAAGTAAATTATTATTAATTTTTGTTTCCCACTAACTTTTGTACTATATTCCATTATTTTCAAAATCTCTTTTCAAATCTCTTTTTCAAAAATCAAATCTTAACTTTATTCTACACTTCTCTCTTTTTTCCAACACTATCATACACTTTCTTTCAAATCTTACTTCCACTCAAATTTTCCTTTTGTACGGAATCACTTCATTCCCCAACGTCTCTATCCCTCTTTTCATTCTATAAATACCTCTCATTTTTTTCATAAAATCTCACATCAAATTCTAAATCATTTCTCAAATTTCTACTTCATATCCATTCTCTCTTCCTCCCCGGCAAAATGGCGAAGCGGATGGAAACGTGTTTTCTTATGGTCATCACCATTGCTACGGTGATCATGTCCTTCTTCTGTCTGCATAGTCCTGAAAAATATGGACCTGCGATGGTTACACTCCCGATCATCTATTTTCTGTTGGTCATAGCATGGGTTATTAATCGTCATTCTTAAAGTTTGTTGATCTCTTATTTTCTTAAATGTACCGTTTACTCGTCGTACTGTTCATTATAGTATGTAATGTTTGTACTGTCAGTATTAAATGTTGTACTATTTGTCATATTGTTGCTTAATTATTCAGATAATATTTTGTGTGTTTTCTGCCAGTCAAATATTTATTTTTCTGTGCATTAAATGATTTTCAGGGTTATTATCGGTAATTTTGCTCGCGTACAGTAAATATTAATTATTTATTATGTCTGTGTTTTTTAACAAGTCATGTAAATAAACTTTCATCTTTCACATAAAACAAAAACAACAAAAAGAAAATTAACTTTGACTGTTGATTTTTCACTCTAACTACTACATTAATGCCTGAACAGTCAGTTGATAGTCAAACTGCTGACAGTACAATTCTCCGTGTTTTGTACCATCAATCAAATCAAACTTTTGCATTTCAAAATTCCAAGATTTTTGTCCTAGAAGTCTTCTGAATATCACATGATTAGCAGAGACTCAGCACTGCACAAAAATCAGGTACGCTTAACTGTCTGTGGTGTCGTTTTCTTTTACCTCCCCGTTTCACTTGGGAGGACGGCACGCTAGACCCTTCACGCGAAATTTGGAAGGAGAATGCGCCCGTGGTGGGATGAATTTTATTTCAGTTCTTCCTACGATATCACACGAACTTTCTTATTTGTCCTACGAGTAGGAAAGGGGAAAAAAGATCTCAACTAAACCCTAGGAGTTTGCTAAGTGTGGGGATTTCACCTAGACTAGAAATTCTGGAGTCCGGGAGGTCGGTTATACATAGGGAAGTGTTTAAACACCCTACATATCTGTAGTACTCTACAGGAACCTTCTCTGTGTCATTGTGATTGTGTTTGCTGCTAATGATTGGGAAAGTTTCTCCTTTGTGTTAGGAGAAGGAATTGATTTGATTTGAAAAGACAGACAGACAGACAGACTGACTATTTTTGGTATTTTATTAGCTCGCTGAGATTCCTTGTGAACCTCATGCCTACATATCCGTAGTGGAAGTCAGAGCTTAATGTAGTTCGGGGAACTAACTAGGGAAATTAATTGTTTTTTTGGTGCCTTGCTTGAAGCTCAAGGTTGAAGCTTGGAATTAAATCTCTGTTTACAGTAAAGAGACATGAAATCATCTCTACAGAGAGGTATTTGTACTATTCTACCACAAACATTTTGAAAGAGTGACAGAATAACTGAATTCATTTCATTCAAGAGGGGGACCTTACTTGTGTGTGTGCAAGTATGCCAGTCAGATGCCTCTTAAATGAAAGAAAGATGCTCGTCCAAATTAGGGAAAGTGTACAAGTCTGGGAATGTGCCAGAGCATGTCTTTCAGAGTCCTAAATGGGAGACTTTGATTGAATTTGAAATTGAAATGTTTGTTTGTTTGAATGTGGTAGAGTAGTAAAAATATCTCTCTATAGAGATAAGCTATGTCTATCTACTGTATAAAAGATTTGAATTTAGCTGGCTTGTATGAGGCCCAAGCTTGAGGCTTTTTGATTGATTAATTAATATTATTGACTCTGGGAGATGACTCCATTGAGGATTAATTACAGGGTATTTTAGTGTTCTGTACAAAGCCCAGAATTGAGGCTGACTCTATTTATGTGCCTTGTACAAAGCCCAAGGTTGTGGCTGACTCTTAAATAAATGAATTGAGTATGGATGACTATATGGGGAAAGATCCTAAGTGTTAGGAATCTTTGACACATGAAAGTATGGTTTATCTGCCTTGTACAAAGCCCAAGGTTGTGGCTACTGAATAATGAAGAACTCACTGGGGAGACTCTATTATCTGCCTTGTACAATGCCCAAGGTTGAGGCTGACTCTTGACAGGGGAGTTTTATTGTTTGGTGCCTTGTATGAAGCCCAAGGTTGAGGCTAACTGTTTTTGTTGGTTTTAACTCTACTGGAGATTAAAAAGACTGTTTTTCTTTGGAAGCTAACCCTTTCCAGGGATTTTGACTCAGCTGGTGAATTTGTCTATTAAAAGACTGACTTTTATCAGGTTTTTGGAGGCTGACCCTTTCCAGGGGTTTTGACTCTTTTGGGGAAATTATCTCCTAAGAGAAATGAATCTTTCTTTTTTTGACTTTTTATTAATTGATTTTGGAGGCTAACCCTTTCCAGGGGTTTATATTAAAAATGAAAGAATGTGTGGAAGCTAACCCTTTCCAGGGATTTTATTTTAGACAGATGTTGGAGGCTAACCCTCTCCAGGGGATTTTATTAAAATGAAGGAATGTGTGGAAGCTAACCCTTTCCAGGGATTTTATTTTAGACAGATGTTGGAGGCTAACCCTTTCCAGGGGATTTTTATTAAAATGAATGGCAGAAAGATTATCTAGTGGAGACTTCTTGTTTAAAGCCCAAGATGAAGGCTGACTCAATGCTGAGGATGATCAAACATGGATCCTAGACTCTGCTAAGGAAGATTGATGAAGATAAGGGTGACAGAGACTATCCATGTCTCTCATTCCAAAAGGTGTACTCAATGCAAAATTGAGACAAACTTAGCTTGTTTAAAGTCTGGTTTAAATTGGAAGAAACTCACCAGGGTAGGCTAAAAGGTGACTAAAGACCTGTTCCTATGTTTATAAGAAACCTGATGGGTCCTTGTATACAAGCTCAAGAGGAAGCTGGAAATGCTTTTAAGAAGCCTGTGGGTCCTTGTACAAAGCCCAAGAGGAGGCTAATCGAGGGTCATCGAGGGTCCTTGTTATAGCACAAGAGAAAGCTATGTGGTCTTGAACTTATTTTGGCTCTAAGCAAATGGGTAAGAGGTTTCACCGGGAATAATTCCTCTTTGGGTGGATGTGTCCTATTATTTGGATTCTAAGGTTTTTACCAAGATGTTTCACCGGGAATAATTCATCTTGGGGGTTTGAACTACAGATCTCTAATTAGGAAAGAGCCTTCACCGGGAAGACATTCTCAATCCTAGGCCATATTCCTATAATATATATATAGTTTAACTGTCCTAAGGTTTATACTCAAACGTAGTTCTAAACAAATATATGTACAGTTTATATTTGACAGTAATTTAAATAAAGACTGTAAATTGAAAGCTTGTAAAGCCTAACCTGGATGGAGTGGAGGCCATTGAAGAAGTATGTACAGAGCCTCTGAAAATGGAGGTCGTGAGGATGATTGAGAGCACCTGGGCTTGAATGAATGATCTCAATAGCTTCCCTGAGACTCAATGATGCTAACTGAATGCTTGTTGGAGCTTGAATCCTCCTGAATTGCTCTATGGTCCTCCCTCGATTTCAGCTTCAAGTGAACATGGAGGGTGTTGATTCTTGAGTTACAGATGAGCTGCAGCCATCTGGTTAGCTTCACTATGACCTGAGGAATGTGCCTGGATGATTGGCTTAGCTCAGAACCTCCTGAATTACTCCATGGACCTCCAACTGCAAATGCTCCAAAGTGAGAGCAACAATGGTGTTCCTCCACTTACAGAAGTGATCCAGGTGCTTGGATCACCTCAAATGACCTCCCTTGAGATGTTAGAATGCTTACTTTCCAAAGATGAGCTCTGGTTTGAAGAAAACGATTCTTCTTGCCAAAGAACTTTGAAAAACAATAAGCATGAGAAGAGAAAGAGAAAGCAAGGAATTGAGTTGCTTTGGTGTGTTTTCTGAATGAGAATGAGGCCTCTATTTATAGGGAATTGGTTCAGAGTAATTGATCATAGTAAGCTTGCTTAATGAGGTGAGTTTGGTTTCTTAGCTATGAAGAAAGTTTGAAAATATCCCAAATGCAATGATGCATTTTCGGGCTAGCTTCCCCAACCATTGATCTTGCATGATCTTAGGGAACATTTCTGATTCAGAGGAGAGTTCTAATTGGCTTAGAGCAAGATTCCTTGATGATTCACCATTTGCCATAAATTCAAAAATGCAATCATTACATAATCACATGCCTTTGTTTTTGGGAATCTTCTCTAATCCTTATGCAATGATGAATTTGAATGTATGGCATGTCTTCAGAAGTATTAGAGGTCGTGTAGCATCATTTAGTGAAGCAAAATGCACAAAATTGCAAAGTTTCAAATTGTACATGACCTATAATTTCACTTCATGAGGCCAACTTTGAACAAGCATAACTCCTAGCTCAAATTGAATTTGGAGAAGGTTGAACACAATTTGGAAAGCCCTAAACATCTACTTCAAATCATTAGTTTATGTCTTCTTCAGAATCATTTGGGAAATTTGTGAAAAATGAGCCCAAAGTTGGATGAAAACTAGGTTAAAACACTTCGAAAAATTTCTAAGTGTTTATGACCTAAACTTCAAAATTTCCAAAACTTCATAAATGGTTGATCTTTTGAAAAAAGTTCCTTTGTAAGATGTTGTTTTATTTTTCAAGATCTACAACTTTCATGTTGGAAGTTTTTTGAGTTGTGTAGGTGAAATTTTGAGTTCTCACTATGCCTTCAAAAACCCTAATTCCTGACTTTTCGCTCCTTGATGAATTTCTTTGGTCAAATGACTTTGACATCCATATATTGATGATATTGATCTTTGAAAGTCATTTTTTGACCAAAAACCTTAAAAGTCAATGATGATCCTTCACAGTTGACTTTTTTCCTGACAAAGTGAATTTTTTGGGCTTTTGTGTAGAAACAAGATCTTTTCCTCAAATGAATGATGTAAATGGATTATATTGAGGTAGTAGAGATTCTTGAATCATGTCTTGAGTTTTGGATTCATGCCCTGATTAAAAGTCAACTATCTTGGTGAATTAGGTCAAAACCCTAATTTGTCGACCATGTGAAAATAATGACTGTAGACTTTGAATTGAAGTGTGATGTCCAGTAGATCTTGTAATATGAGTTATTTGAAAATGATTGATGTCTTTGAATGGTTCCCTGAGGCTTTTTAGGGTTTCCCAAAAGTGATCCCTGATTTTAGTCCTTGATAGGCTCAAAACCCTAGTCTGGTGACCTGAGTAAACCTGTACTCATATGACTGGATGTCTAATCAATCATAGATGAGAAAAGTGAAGTCTTTGAGCCTCATGATTGTATTAGGGACTAATCCTTGTATTGATTGATCCTTTGCCTGAGCTTTCTTGTCTTTGAGCATCCTCGATTGGATACCAGATGGAGAAGTGACTGCTCTGGGAACTTGTCTTGACCTGATGAAAAATCCTGAAGATATGCCATCTCAGGGGGGTCAAAAATTAGGGTATGACAGATGCCCCTATTTAAGTTTCTTTTATCTGGAGGGAGAGAGATTGATATCTCGATCTCTCCTGCGTAAAAGAGACTTAAATATCAAAGAATGCCCGAATTTTGGGCGCTCCTGAGATGTTTGTAACTGACATAGTCTTTGCATGACTTGATCCCGTTGTCGCGCTTGGCGGGGGATGAGGAGACAAACTACTGCAGAAATACTTGATGTGGATTCTGGTGAATGGATGGCAATGTTGGATGCGCAATCCATCTTCTTTAACTAAGTGTTGATACTTAGAAAAAGGTAAACAACCTCTCCTCGTTTCGGATGTCCATATCTCGAAACTGGTCTCGGTTGTGTTTGGACAATATCTCAGATAAAGAGAAAATTTCCAACGGTTTGTTTCCTCATCAAACTTCTCATCAGCACTTGGAGACGAGACGCCATTTGATGGTAAATAAAGAAACTTCAAAGGTTTGTTTCCTCGTCAAACTTCTTATCAGCGCTTGGAGATAAGATGCCATTTGACGGTAGTAAAGAAACTTCAAAGGTTTGTTTCCTCGTCAAACTTCTTATCAGCGCTTGGAGATAAGATGCCATTTGACGGCTGTAAAGAAACTTCACCATCTTCCCTTTTGACTTGACGTCTTTGAAAGAATGTCATATGGCCTCATGATCTTTTGAGGGGCTAATGACTTTGTTTGAAGGCGGACGAACTGTTTTCGGGGTGGAAACTGCCATTCGTCGACTGATGCCTGGGGAATCAACGAATTGTTTTCCTAAGAGGAAAACTGCCATTCATCGACTCCGTGGGGAGTTAAACATCCCAGAAACAGACAAACTGTTCGAAGAAACTGCCATTTGTCGATCTCTTGAGTATTTAACAGACAAACTATCTTTTCTTGGGAAAAGACTGCCATTTGCCAACTGCTAGGGGAGCAAACTGTCTTCTACTGGGAGAGACTGCCATTTGTCGACCCTGTCATGAAAGAAAGTGAGCAAACTGTCTTCTGCTGAAAGAGACTGCCATTCGCTGACTTTGTTATGATAGAAAGTGAGCAAACTGTCTTCTGCTGAAAGAGACTGCCATTTGCTGACATTGTTATGATAGAAAGTGAGCAAACTGTCTTCTGATGAAAGAGACTGCCATTTGCTGACTCTGTTATGAAAGAAAGTGAGCAAACTGTCTTCTGCTGAAAGAGACTGCCATTTGCTGACTCTGTTATGATAGAAAGTGAGCAAACTGTCTTCTGCTGAAAGAGACTGCCATTTGCTGACTTTGTTATGAAAGAAAGTGAGCAAACTGTCTTCTGCTGAAAGAGACTGCCATTTGCTGACTCTGTTGGGGAATCTGAACTATCTTCTGGACGAAGACTATCATTCACTGACTCCGCTGGGGAATCATTTGTCGATCTGCTGGGAGATTCTGAATTTTTCTTTGACAAGAAGTGGCACCTCTTGACCCTGCTGGGGAAATACCAAACCTGTAGGGAATTCCAAAATGTGAAGCAGACTATCTTATTTGAAGAAGACCGTCGAATGTCGCTCTGCAGGAGATTCTCGGCTGAGGAATTCCAAAAGTGAACAAACTATTTCCTTGAGGGAGACAACCATTTGTTGACTTGCTTGGGGAGATCCTTGTGTATGAACTGTTGTCTCGAAGGAAAAAGTTTCTCTGGGACTTGCAGGGGAAACTTGAGTTCATGCCTCAATGACTTAGGCATTCACATGATCAAAGCCTGACTCGACTATGCAGTTATGATGTAATGTATGCATGAATATTATGACAATGATAAAATGTAAAGTGAATGTGAATAGAATTGTCGCAGATGTAAAATCCTATGATACGACTGAAATTCTTGTGGATCAGAAGATGTCCTCTTCTTGTAGTTCGAACTCTGTTTGGAATATCTGGCTATTAGTTGTCCGCTGTCCGAAGTAAGTAATATGAATTGAAGTAAAGATCCGTCATCGGGAGATGCTCGCAAAGCGACCTCATGGGGAAATATTGGTTCCCGGAGTCTCAACCGTTCTCGGAGCAACTGTTTGCATTCTTCCTATTGTTTGTAAACCTCAGAAAGAAATTTCACCTTTATTTTTGCAAGTAAATTCATTTTTATTTTATGAAAACATTTGTTTCAAGAAATTGACTGTTTAAACTTAAAATGCATTCCAAGAAACTGAATAAGACTAGATTGCAAAGGAAAAGCACAAGGCTCAAATTATTATATATGGAATGGTAATCAGCCAAATGCTTGATTCCATGGAGTATTTACAAAGTTGGAAATTGGTAATTTTCGGGAAAAGGGCTACGATGAAAAGTGACGACCGTTATCTTTCCCTTCCACTCCGAGTTGCGCTGTATTCGTGCTTCGTAGAAGATGACCTACTGCTGATGAATACTCCGCTATGGATTTTGAATGATCAAGTTTGTCCTGAACACAGTTACTTGCCATATATCCCTAACTTTTGCGTAAACTACCCCTTTCGGGTTTTAAGTCTACCGGGATTGATTGATATATTTTTTTATGTCTCTAACTTTTGCCTGAATCGCCCTTTCGGGTTTTCGATTCACCGAGACGCTCTTTTTTGCCTAAGCCGCTCTTTGCGAGTTTTCGACTTAGCGAGCTGTTCTTTTGATTATTTAGGCGAAGTATTTCTTGACTGCGTCGACGTTCACAGGACGGGTGAATTCTTCTCCATCCATAGTCGTGAGTATTAAGGCTCCTCCTGAGAAAGCTCTCTTGACCATGTAGGGGCCGTCATAATTGGGAGTCCATTTCCCTCTCGAATCTGTGAGAAAAGATTGAATCTTTTTGAGTACAAGGTCGCCTTCTTTGATTGTGCGAGGTCGAACCTTTTTGTCGAAAGCTTTCTTCATTCTTTGTTGATATAGCTGTCCGTGGCATAAAGCTGTCATGCGCTTTTCTTCGATTAAGTTCAATTCATCGAATCTGCTTTGACACCACTCGGCTTCTGTTAATTTTGCCTCCATCAAAACTCTCATTGATGGAATCTCAACCTCTATAGGTAGGACTGCTTCCATGCCATATACAAGGGAGAAAGGAGTTGCTCCAGTCGAAGTACGTACTGATGTACGGTAACCGTGAAGAGCATACGGGAGCATTTCATGCCAATCCTTGTAAGTGATGACCATCTTCTGAATGATTTTCTTGATGTTTTTGTTAGCTGCTTCTACAGCTCCATTCATCTTTGGTCTGTAAGGAGATGAGTTGTGATGTTCGATCTTGAATTCCTCACAAAGCTCCTTCATCATTTTGTTATTCAAATTTGACCCATTGTCAGTGATTATCTTGCTAGGAATGCCGTAGCGACAGATGATGTGATTCTTGATAAACCTGACGACAACTTGTCTTGTAACGTTTGCATATGAAGCTGCTTCAACCCATTTGGTAAAATAGTCTATAGCTACCAAGATGAAGCGATGTCCGTTGGACGCTTTTGGTTCGATCATCCCAATCATGTCGATTCCCCACATGGAGAAAGGCCAAGGGGAAGAGAGTATGTTGAGAAGAGATGGTGGCACATGAATTCTATCAGCGTAGATCTGGCATTTGTGACACCTCTTTGCATACTGGTAGCAATCTGACTCCATCGTCAGCCAATAATATCCTGCTCTCAGTATTTTCCTTGTCATGGTGTGTCCATTGGTGTGAGTACCAAAGGAGCCTTCATGTATTTCTCTCATGAGTATTTCTGCTTCTTTTCTGTCAACGCATCTGAGCAGAACCATGTCGAAGTTTCTCTTGTACAGAACATCTTCATTCAAGAAGAATCTACAAGCTAACTTTCTCAAAGTCTTTCTATCTTTCTTTGACGCCCCAAGAGGGTACTCTTGCTTTTGAAGAAAGTTCTTGATGTCGTGATACCACGGTTTGTCGTCGATGATTGCTTCTACTGTGAATACATGAGCGGGCCTATCCAGGCGCATAACATCGATCTGAGGAATGTCATTCCAATGATTTATCCTAATCATGGAAGAGAGTGTGGCTAATGCATCAGCCAAGTTGTTTTCTTCATGAGGAATGTGATGAAAATCTACCCTGTCAAAGAATGGTAACAATCTTCTCGCGTAGTCTTTGTAAGGAATTAGCCCTGGTTGGCGTGTTTCCCATTCTCCTTTGATTTGATTGATGACCAAAGCAGAATCTCCATATACATCTAAGTGTTTGATTCTTAGATCCATGGCTTCTTCGAGACCCATGATGCAAGCTTCATATTCGGCCTCATTGTTTGTGCATTTGAAAGTTAATCTGGCAGTAAATGGAATATGGGTACCCTGAGGTGTAACAATGATTGCCCCAATTCCTCGTCCATAAGCATTGACAGCTCCGTCAAAGATTAAGCCCCACTGGGATCCTATCTCAGGTCCTTCGTCTGGTAGCGGCTCGTCGTAATCTTTCATCTTGAGGTACATGACGTCCTCGTCCGGAAAGTCGAAACTGGTTGATTCATGACCATTGAGTGGGTGGTGAGCCAGGTGCTCAGCTAGAATGCTTCCTTTCACGGCTTTCTGTGCGTGATACTCAATGTCGTATTCTGATAACAACATCTGCCAACGGGCAATTCTCCCAGTTAAAGCAGGCTTCTCAAATATGTACTTGATTGGATCCATATGAGAGATCAAGTAAGTAGTATGTCGAATCATGTACTGGCGGAGACGCTTGGCGGCCCAGGCCAAAGAACAACACGTCTTCTCGAGCATGGAGTAGCGGGATTCACAGTCAGTGAATTTCTTGCTCAGGTAGTAAATGGCATGCTCTTTTCTCTTTGTCTCGTCTCGTTGTCCAAGGACACAACCCATGGAATCTTCTAAGACGGTTAAGTACATTATCAAAGGTCTTCCTTCCACTGGAGGAGATAAGATGGGTGGTTCGAGCAGATATTCCTTAATGCTGTCGAACGCTTTCTGACAATCGTCTGTCCAGACGCAACTTTGATTTTTCCGTAGAAGTTTGAAAATAGGAGCACAAGTTGCATTCATGAGATATATGAATCTCGAGATGTAATTCAGACGTCCAAGAAATCCTCTAACTTGTTTCTCGGTTCTGGGTGAAGGCATTTCTTGAATTGCCTTGACTTTGTCTGGATCTACTTCAATCCCTCGTTTGCTGACAATGAAACCAAGGAGTTTTCCTGAGTAGACACCAAAGGTACACTTGTTGGGGTTCAGGCGAAGCTGAAACTTCCGTAAGCGTTGAAACAACTTTGTCAGATTCTGTATGTGATCTTCTTCATTTTCTGATTTGGCAATCATGTCGTCTGTTAGAACAAGATTTGTTCTGATCAATTATCTTAGTTTTGATGATAACAATAATATGAATTTTGCTTAAGATAATATGGTACTCTAATCCAATGCAAGTTCCTTTTCAGGAAATATATAAAGAGTACGCATAATTCAGCGCTCAGAAGCTTTGTCTCAAAGGGTTCAGCATGCAACATCAGAACATGGTCTGGCAAGACATCAGAAGATGGTCGAAGCAGAATCAGAACATGGGTCTATGGAAGCATCAGAAGAACAAGAGAACAGAAGCACTGAAGTTCTGATGGTATCACGCTCAGAAGCACTTCAAGGTTAGAAGATCAGAAGATGCTATGCACCAAGCTGTTTGACTCTGATGATATTCAAACGTTGTATTCACAAACATCAGATCAGAAGAAAGTACAAGTGGCAAGCTACGCTGACTGACAAAAGGAACGTTAAAAGCTATTCTAGGCTACGTCAGTAGACACAGCGTGAACAAGGCTCGAGGTAGTTGACAAAAGCGTATAACATTAAATGCGATGCTGTACGGAACACGCAAAGCATTAAATGCACTCAACGGTCATCTTCTCCAACGCCTATAAATATGAAGTTCTGATGAGAAGCAAGGTTAACGATCCTGAACAAAACAATTCAAATTAACTTGCTGAAACGCTGTTCAAATCAAAGCTCAGAATCTTCATCTTCATCAAAGCTCACTACATTGCTGTTGTAATATATTAGTGAGATTAAGCTTAAACGTTAAGAGAAATATCACAGTTGTGATTATCGCTTTCAAGAAGCATTTGTAATACTCTTAGAATTGATTACATTAAGTTGTAAGGAACTAGAGTGATCGTGTGGATCAGAATACTCTAGGGAAGTCTTAGGAGTGAACTAAGCAATTGTAACTAGAGTGATCGTGTGGATCAGTAGACTCTAGAAAAGTCTTAGAGGGTATCTAAGCAGTTGTTCCTGGAGTGATCAGTGTGTGATCAGTAGACTCTGGAAGACTTAGTTGCTGACTAAGTGGAGAACCATTGTAATCCGTGCGATTAGTGGATTAAATCCTCAGTTGAGGTAAATCATCTCTGCGGGGGTGGACTGGAGTAGTTTAGTTAACAACGAACCAGGATAAAAATAACTGTGCATTTTATTTTTATCTGTCTAGTTTTTAAAGCTACACTTATTCAAACCCCCCCTTTCTAAGTGTTTTTCTATCCTTCAATTGGTATCAGAGCGCCGGTTCTAAGGTGCAAGCACTTAACCGTGTTTAGAAAAGATTCAGGAAGAGAAAAACGCTTCAGTAAAAGATGGCTGGTGAAATTCCAACAGATCCACCTGCATCTACATCTGGCTCTGCTGAGCAATACAACGGTAACAATGGTTATACTAGACCGCCGGTATTTGATGGCGAAAACTTTGAATACTGGAAAGATAAACTGGAAAGTTACTTTCTTGGTCTAGATGGTGATCTATGGGATCTTCTGATGGATGGTTACAAACATCCAGTAAATACCAGTGGCGTAAAGCTGACAAGGCAAGAAATGAATGATGATCAGAAGAAGCTTTTCAGGAATCATCATAAATGCAGAACTGTTTTGCTGAATGCTATCTCTCATGCTGAGTATGAGAAGATATCTAACAGGGAAACGGCCTATGACATATATGAGTCCTTGAAAATGACTCATGAAGGAAATGCTCAAGTCAAGGAGACTAAAGCTCTAGCTTTAATCCAGAAGTATGAAGCCTTCAAGATGGAGGATGATGAAGACATTGAAAAGATGTTTTCAAGATTTCAAACTCTTACTGCTGGATTGAGAGTTCTTGACAAGGGATACACCAAGGCTGATCATGTAAAGAAGATCATCAGAAGCTTACCCAGAAGATGGGGTCCTATGGTGACTGCATTCAAGATTGCAAAGAATCTGAATGAAGTTTCTCTGGAAGAGCTCATCAGTGCCTTGAGAAGTCATGAAATAGAGCTGGACGCAAATGAGCCTCAAAAGAAAGGTAAGTCTATTGCATTAAAATCCAATATCAAGAAATGCACTAACGCTTTTCAGGCTAGAGAAGAAGATCCTGAAGAATCAGAATCTGAAGAAGAAGATGAACTGTCCTTGATCTCCAGAAGGCTAAATCAACTCTGGAAGACCAAGCAAAGGAAGTTCAGAGGCTTCAGAAGTACAAAGAAATTTGAACGTGGAGAATCTTCTGATGAAAGAAGATTTGACAAGAAGAAGGTCATGTGCTATGAATGCAACGAGCCTGGACACTACAAGAATGAATGTCCAAATCTTCAGAAGGAAAATCCCAATAAGAAGTTTCATAAGAAGAAAGGTCTTATGGCAACCTGGGATGAGTCAGAAGATGATTCAGACTCTGAAGATGAGCAGGCTAACTGTGCGCTGATGGCGACAGAAGATGACGAATCAGAATCTACATCAGAATCAGATTCTGAAGAGGTATTTTCTGAACTTACTAGAGATGAGTTAGTTTCCGGTCTAACTGAACTTCTGGAACTCAAGTCTCAGATTAGTCTCAAATACAAAAAGCTGAAAAAGCTATTTGAATTTGAAACAAAGAAGCTTGAGTTGGAGAATTCTGAATTAAAAGAAAAACTTTTAAAATTATCCAATAATGTTGGATCTCCTTCTGATTCAGAAAAATCCACTCCTAGTCTAAACCATATTCTGAAAGAATATGATTTAAGTTTCAGGAAGTTCTTATCTAGAAGTATTGGCAGAAGTCAGCTAGCTTCTATGATATATGCTGTGTCTGGAAACAAAAGAGTTGGCATTGGTTTTGAGGGTGAAACCCCATACAAACTTGAACCTGTTGATGAAATGAAAATTACATACAAGCCATTGTATGATCAGTTCAAGTATGGCCACTCTCATGATATTAGGCACACTTCACATGCTCAAAGTTTTCACATAACACACACCAAAAAGCATGTGACACAACCTAGGAAATATCATGAAACTCACATTAAAAATTATCATGCTGTTACTCCTTCTGCTTACAATGGTAAACCTAAGTTCAATCAGAACTTGAGGAGAACTAACAAGAAAGGACCCAAGAAAATGTGGGTACCAAAGAAAAAGACTATTTCTTTTGCAGATTCTCTTGGTGACAAAGAAGATAAAAGTCAACATGACATGTCTCCTGGACTCAAGTTGGTCTCAACACTTGAAGGGAAGAAAGACTGTCTTCCAAGTTCTGGTACTTAAATCTGTTGAAGAAACTTTGTCTGAAGGAGATCAGAAAAGATAGTTTATCAGTCTTGAAATCATCTGTCTTGTTTGTTTCTCAAGCAATGGTGTTTTGTTCTTGAGTATTCTAAATGCTCTAAATGCTACAGAATATACAAAATTGAAACATTGAGTGTGGACGAATCAATAAACATCTGGTTTGATGATAAACTTGTTTCTGATGAAACAAAGCAGCTTAAGAATTTCTGCAGATACAGTTTTGTCGTATCAGAAGCTGCAGAACAAAGAAGTGAATCTCCAGAAGATGTGTTTATCAGAAGTAATGGATCAGAAGATCATTCAGATTTATATCAGCACACTTCAGAAGGAGTGTTTCCAGAAGAGAAACTTGATCAGATCAGAAGCAGTGATCAAAATCTAAAGGCGTAAAGTCTATTCTGAAATATACAGCTGTCATCTATTATCTGATGGTGAACACGTGTCTGTACGGTTAGTACAAAGCGTGCAGTTGAAAAGACGCCGACCTAGGTAACTGTATTAAATCATTTCATTTACTGTGTTCTCTCTCCTAATGTCATTTCTCATTTAATGCAAAATGATTTTCAAATCTTTTAAATAGCCCGCTTCAACTTCATTTTTTTTCGTTTCTCTATTTTGTCGTAAATCTTTTTTTGCTGCATCTGTTTCTTTCTTTTTCAAACCCTAGTCCTTGATCTAATCTTTCGACATAATCATCATGGATTCTTCCTCTTGTTCTTCTTCCTCAAAGGATAGCCTTACTTCTTCACAAATCCTTCTACAAAAGTATGAATATGCTCCTCTGAAAACCTGCTTAATACCCACGAAAGAACTGGAAGTTCTATGTGAATCTGCTGTGGACATCAACAATCTTAAAGCAAATGGCTTTCAGTGTGATGCGAGAATCCTTGAGCAAGGATGGTCCAAATATCTTGATAGATTGGTTGGTCCAATTTATCCTGAACTTGTGAAGGATTTCTGGGTACATGCAACAGTTACTCCAACTGCCATCATTTCATTCGTTCTAGGGCATGAAGTGGTTATCACTGAGAAGCTCATCAGGAAGCTGTACAATCTTGATGATGAAGAAGGTTGGTCTGGTCTTCAACCCAATACAGTTGACTGGACTCCAGTTGAAAAACAAATCTCTACGGTTTTTGGAATTGATTCTCATAACACGGGCACCTTAAGGCCTTTTTATAAAGTGTGGGCTGAGATTATTCTGGGTTCTCTTCACCATAGAAAAAGGATGCTCTCCTCCTCCTACATCAGTCCGACTCACAAGTACACTCTTTTCTGCATTGGCAAAAAGATAAAGATCAACATCTCTTATATTCTGTTTGAGAATCTGAAAACGTCTATCTTTGAGTCAAGAGAAGATGAAAGGGCGAAGTACCCTCATATTCCAAGAACAACCATTCCATTCGGAAGAATGATTTCAGACATTCTGATTGAAAGCAAAGTGGTGGACTCCATCAGAAATCTCAATGCATCTCATTTTCTTGGAGTGATTCAAGGTCCCATCTTCAATGGTGTTGATTTGTTCAGAATGGAACTCATTAAGAATGTACCTTCTGTGTGCACAAGCTTTCCTGACATTCTGTCAAGAAGAATTGCTGTTGAAGGTTTCATCTCCTTGTTTCATAAAGAACTTGATCTTGTTGTCAAGCTTTACTTGGAAGATTGTGTTAGGAAGCAATCAGATGTTGATCCTGCTTGGATCCGTGGCAGAGTACTCCCATCCAAAGATGATATTCTGAAGAAGGATCAGAAGGAACAAAAGGCTAGGCTAAAAAGGAAAGCCCAAGAAGATGAGGCTGAGAAAGCCAAGAAGTTGAGGGTCACTTATGATCCTGACAAGGTGGACTCTAAAGAACGAAGAGACAAAAGGATCAGAGATTCCTTTCGCAGAACAAGATCTTCTTCTGAACAAATCTCCAGAAAGGCTTTTACTCCACCTCCTTCTGTCTCTAAACCTTCTCCCAAATCACCTCCTTCTGAACCAAAAGTAAACTTCACCTTACCAAATCCTTCTCCATCATCCTTCTCCTCTCCCATTCTAAACCCCACACCTTTAAGTATTCTTCCCCCAACTCCTTCTGATAAATCTTTCTCACCAATTCCCTTTACAAACACTCCATCCTCGTCTCAATCTATCATTTCTGATATTCCATCCTCATCAATCATTCTCTCAGATATCCCCTCTTCCTCATCCACCGTACCTCCACCTTCTATATCCCATCCCTTACCTACCAGAAAATCCAAACCTTACTGTCTTCTCTACCCTGACTACAAATTCACCTTCAATCCGCCTGAACCTGAACCCTATACCTACCTGGAACTTTTCAGACATGAGGTGATTAGCAGTCTAGACCTTCTGAAGGATGCATTCCTAACTGGTCTGGATGATGTTTCTACAAGAAATCTCTGGAGAAGATTTCGCAAGGATTTTCAAGTAGAAGCAATGGGAGTACAGAAAAGACTAGTGGCTGCTGCCCCTGGTTACCCTGGTTATCTTCTGGAGGAAGATAATGGTATATACTACCATCCTCTCAGAAATTGTGTTGCTACTGAGGAGAAGCCCTTTGTGGATGAATTGGAAGTATTAAGACTGGCTGCTGAAATGGAAGCAAATCCATGCAGGGATATTGTTATCTTTATTCCTCAATACCCTGTTCTGCTCGGAGATTTCAAGACTCTCTTTGACTTTCTGAGGGAAAACCCTTCTAAGAAAGACCCAAGCTTGGTCATTCCAGAAGTTGTTGACCCACCAGAAGTTGAAGGTCCTTCTGCTCCCAGGAATCTAGCTGCCATTCTTCAGGAACTTGAGAATGGAGACTCGGAAATTCCTGCTGCAGAATATGGAGATGCTTCTCTGCAAGAAGCAGATGCTGAAGATCATGTTGCTAAAACTGTTCCTGTTGAGGAAATTCCTGCAAATGATCTATCTATGGAAGCTGCAGATCAACATGCTATTCCTGTGGTTGAAAGCGGTGAAGCTTCTTCTGATGAATCTTCTCGTCTTGCAAGGACTCTAGAAGAAATTCAGAAAAGACAGGATGAGCAAAGCTCACTCAATGCTGAGTATAGCGCTTTCATGGTGAGGCAAGAAGGACACAACAATATGGTTCAAGAGATGCTGACCAAGATCTTGTCAAGACTAGGGCCATCTTAGATTGAGTCTGTGTTGTTTCTTTCTTTTCGTTGCATCTGTCTTTGTGCATCTGATTTCTCTTGTCTTCATGTACTTCCATACTTGAACTTCAATGAAATCATCTTCTTCCTCCGTGTGTTTCGTTTGTTTATGCATCTGAATCTTTTGAAATATTCTTTTTGATGTTATGACAAAAAGGGGGAGAAGATAAATGATAAATGATTTGATTAAATCTATCAGTTGCTGGGTAAAGCTCCCACACATTCACTAACAAGAACTGCAAGTTCTATATTGGTTTAAGTGTTTTGCAGGTATAAAGAAGTGAAGAGAATCTTCAAAGCAAAGCAAACACAAGAAGCAAAACCATGGAAACTGAAGCAAGCTGAGTGCTGTCAAGCTTCAGAAATCAGAAGCAAGAAAGAAAATATAATTTGATCCATATTTGTCTATTTGCTATGACAAAATTCTATTTGCTCTGATACATTATTTTAGCCTATATGGCTCTGATACATATTATGTGTTCAAATATACATTTTATGTTCTAACTCGTTCATGCTGACTTTTGTCGTTTAGTTTTTTGTTCTGTAACATTTTAGGATGTAGAGATGCTCAGATGATGCTCTGGTACATTCAACAATGTTCTGATACAAATCTAGCATGAAGTGATGTTGGTAGAAATTCAAAGCTCTGAAGCTATCCGAGGGAAGCAGAAATCAGAAGCTGCGAAGGTTCTAAAGATCCAGAAAACTCAAGTTCTGAAGCTGTCCTAAATGGAAGCAGAAATCAGAAGCTGTGAATGTTCAGAAGATCAAAGAAATTCAAGTTCTGAAGCTGTCCTAGATGGAAGCAGAAGTCAGAAGCTGTGAATGTTCAGAAGATCAAAGAAATTCAAGTTCTGAAGCTGTCCTAGATGGAAGCAGGAATCAGAAGCTGTGAGTGTTCTAGGAATCTAAAGAAATTCTAGTTCTGAAGCTGTCCTATGGAAGCAGAAGCCAGAAGCTATGAATTTTCTGAAGACAGAAGCTTATATGATCGTCTCTACCGAAATAATCAGGGAAGTCTTTTATTAAAGTTCTTCGAGTATTTATTTCAGGGGGAGATTATTTATCTCAGGGGGAGATTGTTAATCTCAGGGGGAGACATATTCATATGCTTATGCTATAGCTGTGTAATTTGTCTTTTGCCGTTTATTCTTTCTGATCGCAAATTCATATCATTTATATATGTTTTTTGTCATCATCAAAAAGGGGGAGATTGTTAGAACAAGATTTGTTCTGATCAATTATCTTAGTTTTGATGATAACAATAATATGAATTTTGCTTAAGATAATATGGTACTCTAATCCAATGCAAGTTCCTTTTCAGGAAATATATAAAGAGTACGCATAATTCAGCGCTCAGAAGCTTTGTCTCAAAGGGTTCAGCATGCAACATCAGAACATGGTCTGGCAAGACATCAGAAGATGGTCGAAGCAGAATCAGAACATGGGTCTATGGAAGCATCAGAAGAACAAGAGAACAGAAGCACTGAAGTTCTGATGGTATCACGCTCAGAAGCACTTCAAGGTCAGAAGATCAGAAGATGCTATGCACCAAGCTGTTTGACTCTGATGATATTCAAACGTTGTATTCACAAACATCAGATCAGAAGAAAGTACAAGTGGCAAGCTACGCTGACTGACAAAAGGAACGTTAAAAGCTATTCTAGGCTACGTCAGTAGACACATCGTGAACAAGGCTCGAGGTAGTTGACAAAAGCGTATAACATTAAATGCGATGCTGTACGGAACACGCAAAGCATTAAATGCACTCAACGGTCATCTTCTCCAACGCCTATAAATATGAAGTTCTGATGAGAAGCAAGTTTAACGATCCTGAACAAAACAATTCAAATTAACTTGCTGAAACGCTGTTCAAATCAAAGCTCAGAATCTTCATCTTCATCAAAGCTCACTACATTGCTGTTGTAATATATTAGTGAAATTAAGCTTAAACGTTAAGAGAAATATCACAGTTGTGATTATCGCTTTCAAGAAGCATTTGTAATACTCTTAGAATTGATTACATTAAGTTGTAAGGAACTAGAGTGATCGTGTGGATCAGAATACTCTAGGGAAGTCTTAGGAGTGAACTAAGCAATTGTAACTAGAGTGATCGTGTGGATCAGTAGACTCTAGAAAAGTCTTAGAGGGTATCTAAGCAGTTGTTCCTGGAGTGATCAGTGTGTGATCAGTAGACTCTGGAAGACTTAGTTGCTGACTAAGTGGAGAACCATTGTAATCCGTGCGATTAGTGGATTAAATCCTCAGTTGAGGTAAATCATCTCTGCGGGGGTGGACTGGAGTAGTTTAGTTAACAACGAACCAGGATAAAAATAACTGTGCATTTTATTTTTATCTGTCTAGTTTTTAAAGCTACACTTATTCAAACCCCCCCTTTCTAAGTGTTTTTCTATCCTTCATCGTCCATGTAGACTTCCACTTCCTTATGCATCATGTCGTGGAAAAGCGTAGTCATGGCCCTTTGATAAGTTGCCCTTGCGTTCTTTAGTCCAAAAGGCATAACACGGTAGCAGAACGTGCCCCAGGGGGTGATGAAAGCTGTTTTTTTCCATGTCTTCAGGTGCCATTTTGATTTGGTTGTATCCTGAAAATCCGTCCATGAACGAGAAAACTTTGGATTTTGCTGTACTGTCTACCAACATATCAATATGTGGTAAAGGAAAATCATCCTTAGGGCTAGCTTTGTTCAAATCTCTGTAGTCGACGCACATGCGGACTTTTCCGTCTTTCTTAGGAACGGGAACAATGTTAGCTAACCACTGAGGGTATTCTGAAGTGACGAGGAAACCTGCGTTGATCTGCTTTTGAACTTCCTCTTTGATTTTCATGGCCATCTCCGGATGAGTTCTTCTTAATTTTTGTTTGACCGGAGGGCATTCTGCTTTTAATGGCAAGTGATGCTCTACTATACTGGTATCCAACCCTGGCATATCTTGATAAGACCAAGCGAAGACATCTGAGAATTCTTTGAGTAGCTGTATCAAACTCTCTCTGATCTCTGAACTGAGTGAAGCTCCAATCTTAACCTCTTTTCTGTTTCCATTGGAACCAAGGTTAATGATCTCTAGAGGCTCATTGTATGGCTGAATGGCCTCTTCCTTTTGTTGAAGTAGCCGTGAAATTTCCTTTGATATTTCTTCGTCTTCTTCTTCCTCTGCCTCGAATACAGGAAACTCAAAGCTTGGAGAAGTCATACGGTCGCACGTTTCAACGGGGTATTTTATGATTAATCTGCATATGTGTGATAAGTTTTATTTAGACAACGAGGGAAGACTCG